>NC_136901.1:86704231-86799566 GCF_949606895.1 Notothenia rossii
ACTAGTGGTCCGTGAGTATATTGGTAAAATTTCACATTTTAAATAAATAAATGAATTTAAATTTTCCGCACTCTCGCGGGAATATCTCTGCAATGGAGCGAGCTTAAGTTTCATGTCCAATTGCATGATATAGCCCAGCGCAACACCTTCATCACACATGTTGCCACTTGTTTGTATCATTTTCAGGCGATTTGTAATTTGTTCTAGAAAAACGATGTGATTTTGGATATTTGTGGAGTTAGGTGGTCCACGAGTGTTTTTTTATTGGTTAATTTGTCCTTGGTATGAAAAAGTTTGAGAAACACTGCTTTAAAGGTTTAAGAACTGTATTTCAACTTGCACAGGTACAGTTACACAGTAAACCTATATGCAGTTTATTTGCGGTTACTTTTAAAATGACTATAAATGTCTAAGTCCAGGCACTTTCAAGAAAACTACTACAGACTTTGACCGAGATGGCCAATGACAATTATTCGCACAGTTAATTGAAAATAATCTGAGTCGTTTTTAACATACTTTCCCCTTTTCTTTTTTTTTTAAATATATTTTATATGGCTGGCTGTATGTCATACAGTGTTGCCACCATATTATTAAGGAATGAGGAGCATAATGTGTTTTTATTCTGTATTGATGTTTTTCTTTTATGTACTGTACTTCAATGCATTCCACTCTTCAGTTCTTGTTTCTGACTTTCTCACGAGCACAGAGGTACACAAGTTGCTAGAAGTGTCACAGCTCTTTACTTCATACCTTTGATGATGTTGCACCCTCTTGGGCATTGTGCAATATGTCTCTCTGTGATCTTTGCAAAGTGCCCTTTCTTTGTTTTGTTTTTTTCAACATTTGGGATTTACTGTTGGCTGACAGAATCCTTTAGTCGTTCAAATCCATTAAAAGCCTCATGAGTCTTAACAGCTCTTCTGAAAATCTTTATTGATTTTGACTGTTTTTGCCTCCTTAGATCTTGACATGAGATTTTTCATAGATAACATGTCTTAATTAAACCACATCAAATTGGACTTCTGCTACCAAAAACACTAGTCAATATCTTTGAAACTCACATACTTTGGATCACAAATGCTTAAAATGTACCGGATAAACAATTAGCATCTGTCTGTGTTTGTCTTTTAGAGAGTAACAGATGAGTGTTAGACAGCGCTTTAGGAGTTATTCACAATAATCTAAACCTCAAATACCCAAATTAACATTTATTGTTGCCAACAAAAAATCCCATGAGAAGAACAAAACCAACAATCAGTAAATCCTTTTAGACAGATCTCAGAGCACAGGATTTGCAACAGGAAATATTTTTAGAATTCCATTTGTATTTACTCTGTATGAGTAACATCACTTTAGAACTGCAATGCCCTTCTGTTTCTAGAAAAAAATACTTTTGTGACCAATTTATTCCTAAATCCTTCATCCTGCTCATCCATTGGTTGCAAAGAGAACTCTATTTGTATAGAGGTGTATGGGAAAATGACCCTAATCTTACTAGATGTGTTGCCCCATTCAACATGTACCTGATCCTTTGATGGTTCTAATTACTGCTTTGAAGTCGTCGTCAATAAAGCATGAGGTTATTTTGTAAATGATGGTCCCAGTTAGAAGAAAATAGACTACCAAGCATATGTTTGACCTCCGCAGTGTTCTCCAGTTTGGGTGTTGTGTTTACGCCTTACAACTTTAACCGTTTCACTTTTATTTAGGTCCTGAAAGTTATGTAACATTTTGGTATCCATGAATTTTCTTGTTAAGTTTTCCGTTAGTTCCACTATTTTTGTGTCACTATTTTTGTGTCATTTTAAGTAAAAACAACGACATTGAAATAGCCAAAAACAAAGATGGTGACACCCAAAATGCCAAACTTATGGTTTCAAAAATATAGTCCATAAAACCAATGAGTAACGTCTTGGTGAATTATGTGCACTTTTTGAACATTGTCTATGTATGCGACACATTTAAAGATTTGTTTCATCAGTAGGAATACATGAGATGGGGTTGAGGGCTACAGTTAATCTGAATGAGTTGCAAAGTTTATTGAGATCACCTTACATATTGTGGGTTTTATTTTCATTATATTTCTTTACTAAGAAAGACAAAGGCCCCATTTACATATAGCCCACATCTGAATAAAGCAAGTTCATGTTTTGTGATTAATGAAAACCGTCGGTGCCTCAAAAAGCTGAATTACTTTATAAAGTTATTGAGGTTTGAATGTTTTTATTGTGTATCTTTGGAAATCCTCTCAGAGATTGGATTATTTGTGTTTTGATCTGTCGGATACCAACTCATACATATTTATTGCTTGCTTCCTTTTCCGGAAACCATTGTGGATTTGTCTCGGGGCGCAGGGACCTATCGAACAACAGACTGGAGGCGATCCCTCCTAATCTCTTTGTTCTACTCGGGGATTTACTCCAACTGTGAGTTATATTTACACGAATGCTATACAGTTCTGTATACCTTAGCAATAACATGAATATTTATTAGGGTCTATATGTTGATGCTGTTAAGAAATTACCATTACATCATTACAGATTAATGCAGGTTTTTAATGTTATAATTAGACAAGAAAGTACTCTTTGATAGATTACTACTTACTACAACACATTGCATTTTATTGCTGCTGCTGTTTCACAATAAGTAGCCACTGTATTTCTTAAAGACAGCAAATAACAAAGCTGTTATTATTAAGATAAATTGGATGACCTGCTAAATGTGTTCTTCTGAATCCCTCGTTCTGAGGTTATATCTGAATCTAACACCCCTACATTTTAAAACATACTTTAGAGAGATTATAACAGCTTGAAAATACTCTACATGCCTATTTCTGAGAAAATAAACGTACAAAAATAGACATTGCATTATTCAATGAAATTCTACAGAATTGACACTTGACTGGCAGTTAATGCACTGAATGTCAACAATGCGGTGGGTGTATATCAATATGTCAGGTAACAATAAATATTGCAAGGACACAGCTTCATGAACATGCACCAGTTGTGGCTGTCACATGTAGTGGAGAAATGTGGACCCAAACACGAAGACAAGAGCGAATAACAGAAAGATACCTTTATTTAAAGGCTTGGTCCAAGGCTAAACAGGGCTAACCAGGACCGAACAGAACTTCCTGACGTAAGACAAACGAGTATCCAACAAAGACTTAACAAAAACCAGAACTTGAAGGTCACCTATTGTGCAAAATCCACTTTTTCATGCCTTTTTATACATCAACATATGTCTGAAAGTTTCAGGAAAAAAGATTCTCTCTCTTTTTGTCCTGATCCATTTCTATAAAAACCTGTCTGAAAATGAGCTGATCAGATTTTGGCCGCTTTATGATGTCATAACGGTTTTTTGGCTTGTGTAACCATTAGCCAATCACCAACCAAGGTAACCCCCCCCCCCCCACCTTATCACCTGAATCTCCTCCTAGAGCACCATTGTGTTCTTTTTAACCAAATCTCTCTCAGAGGGGCGTGGGGAGGGGCTCCTTATTTTCATCTAAAGTAACAGACAGAGAATCAGCACTTTTGAAACAAGGCTGAAACAGAGGGGATTATGGGTAATGCTACAATAATCTGTTTGGTGTTTGGAGCGAAACACTTCAGACATGTTTGTATTTATCTGAGAGCTATAATATGTTGATGAAAAACAGTACAATAGGGGAATTTTAAATACAAGCCCACTTGCATATAGAAAACGTTGACACTTGCTAGGTAAATGAAAAATGGAAATGATTTTGACATGATGTAATTGAATGTTTTCTTATCTTTTAGGAATATATCATATAATCCCATCATGGAGCTCCAAGTCGACCACTTTGACAAGTTGCATAAACTGAAGTCATTGTAAGTACACACCAAACGTTTCCTGCGAGAGAAAATAAAGAGGCCCTTTTATGCTTTTTGGGGATTTGCCTTCCCTGTTGTCTGAAATACCTCTATTGGACTACTTTGTTTACTTCCTGTAACACAGTGACATCACCTAGTAACACTTGTGCTTATATTGGCTAGCGCTCCAACACATTGTACATGATAGGGCTCAGGCTGGGCTCTGGTTTCAGACAGAGGGTGAAAAGAGGTGCAGCAGCACAGGCAGTATGAGAATAATAAAGAGCTTTTTGAGCATTACATTAGTAGAGGTAAAGTAGAGGCACAGAATACAAATATAAACCTGGACATTAGCATATACGGACCTCTTTGATTTGAGTTGAGTCATTCAGCTCACATGCTTAAAGAAGAGCAGAACACAAACACATCGGTGATGAACCTGTGAAATGTTCACACAAGTCCTTGAAAAGCTATTTTCTGGGGACCTTTGCGGACAGCTTTTGTGCTTCTGAAAACTCTTTTAGCAGTTATAAATCCATAAAGCTAAATATATCTGTGTGAGTGGAACCTGACTGAATATATATCTATGTGTACTCTCCAGGAGCATAGAAGGGATCGAAATTGGAAACATACAACGGAGGATGTTCGAACCTCTCAAATACTTGACTCATATGTAAGTACTCCATTGTCAGTGTTGTACTGCTAAACCTCATTTGGCATTGAATTTCATGCGGATTCACACAATATTCCTTGTGGAGAGTCCAACAACAAGCCTTATCGAGATTGTCAGGGTTCTCTTCCAACTGGGAGATGATTAAGTCAGGCTTAATGTAATCCATGGTCTCTGTGTGTATAACGGCTGAAGATGCACATGCACCTCTGGCCAGGGACGCAATGGGGAACAAATAAATGCTCTTTTCAGCATTGCAAACAATCATTGAACCTCCTCCAGGCTCTTTATTCCATAGAGTTTCATTCATGTTTCAGTAGGATAGTTAGTTTTGCTATAAAAAATAAAGTCGATATATATTCATATCAGCCTCTGCCATGTTTGTAGAGCTAAAAGTAAATGACAGCCTGCTAAGCTGTAAACTAAAATGGTGACCGTGGTTAACATTTCCTACTTGGCATTAGCATGTCAATATTGCCATTGTGAGCAACATACAGCTTCTGTTAGAACCATAAGTGGCTTTGTATTCCGCTTTGTTGTACCAGTGGAGGTGAAAGTATTCATCAGATGTCCCAAAGTAATTGCAAAATACAGTACACTACAAATCAAAGAGAAGCATGTTAATCCAAATAGCTTTTTTTGATTAAGTTCACTACCTTCAAACCCCAAGAACAGATGCTCTCCCCGGTTTAAACAAAACATATCCCAATTACAGAAAAAAACATCAGACTGCTTTCCTACTGTCTCAGTTTATGAAAAAATAATAACCCTGTACAATACAGCTTTATTTATAAAACAATTTAAAAACCCCAGACCAGTGCTGTGAGAATGCACGCTTGGTGGTAAAACAAAACAAAAAGAAAACCTTGCAGCTGTAAATAAATAGACTCCCTCGTGTTCTTGATGTTCATGTAACTTGATAATCTTCTTTGATCTGCTTTCACAGCTACTTCAAGAAGTTCCAGTACTGCGGCTACGCTCCTCACGTGCGCAGCTGCAAACCCAACACGGACGGCATCTCGTCCTTCGAGGACCTGCTGGCCAACATCGTGCTGAGGGTCTTCGTTTGGGTCGTCTCCGCCACCACATGCTTCGGCAATATCTTCGTCATCTGCATGCGCTCCTACATCCGATCAGAAAACAAACTTCATGCCATGTGCATCATTTCCCTCTGCTGTAAGTCACGCTTCATTTAAAGGTGTCAAACTCAAATACACAGTGGGCCAAAATAAAAAAATGGGTACTAGTCGAGGACCGGACTGGTTCAATGTGTATTGCAAAACGTATTGAAATGAACTTATTAAGATAAGATAAGATCTTTAATTTGTCATTGTACAAGTACAACGAAATGACAATGTGAACTCAAGGTGCCAACGCGCAGCAACAAGACAATATAAAATCAAGAAATGGGACTTAAACAGATATGAAAGGGAATATGTACATAAATAAATAATTAATTAATTTGCACGATTCCCCTCGTATTGCATGATTATTGCACGGAAGACTTGATAACTTATACTTAATATTAGCAGCGTTTAGTGCACGTATGGCCCTGGGAAAGAAACTAAACTTGAGTCTGTTTGTCCGGGAAGACATGGTACAGAAGCGCCTGCCTGAGCGCAACCGTACAAAGTGCTCGTTACCCGGGTGGTGTGGGTCCTTGAGGATCTTGACTGCCTTCTTAAGGCAACGAGAGCTGTACAGTACCTCCAGGGAGGGGAGAGGGCACCCGATGATCTTCTGGGCCGAGTTGACGATCGATTGCACCTGGAACTAACAAAGCTTAAATTAATGCCTATAAAAACATTAAACATTAAATAATCAGTTGCTTTCATTTCTTATGGCTCTATCTGCAGAGTCATTTCTTATGATCACATTTTCCCACAGGCCAACAACAGCTTCAAAAAAACTATTTCCCTCAAAGAACAAACCAAACATGCCCTGTTGTCTCAAGAAAGAAAGTGCAGAAGGAAACGTCCATTAAACTCAGTGTGCTGCTCTGTGATGCTACTTCAAGCCAGAGACTTGGCATCTCATCTCGGGTGCAAGTCCATCAATGTTTGGGGTCAGGCTCTGAGCTGAGGAGACCCTCGGAGTGAAGGTGTGCGTGCAATATACCGGCGGGCCAGATCGAATAGTAATTAGAAATTATCATACGGGCCGAAATTAAATCCACCAAGGGCCTGATTTGGCCCCCGGGCCTTGAGTTTGACACATGTGATTTAAAGGATGGATGTAGAAGCTTTTTATTTATATCATAATATTCTTTACGTTCACCATGAAGTGACGACATTACAAGTCATATGGAGGAAGAAGATGTAGTATTAACTGTTCAAAATACGATAGATTACTTTTTGCACTGTTCATATAATTGCAAGCACCTCTCTATGTTTATAGACCTGGTGTAAAAGTGACAAATTCTGCAAAACAACTTTTCTCCTTGGGAAGTTAAAAGAGGTCCAAGCGTTTTGAAATTGAAATGAGTTTGAAATGTGCTTATCAGTGCGTTCCCTCACATATTTTATATTACACACAAAGTTAAACACCCTCATGAATAAGACTAAATGCAAAAATAATAAAATCTCAGTCCAAAATAAATATCTCAATAAAATATTCAGAGAAATGATTCCTGCACAAACCGCTCAACGATTACCGTCAGTGTTTGATAAATGATCGCACTTTCCCTGACTCTTCCACCAGATAATAAACATTAATGTAGATACACCAAGTGTATGTATAGTTTTGAAATATAACTTGTTCATTGATTACTTTTTTTATGGCATAAACTCACAACAAACTTGCAAAAACCCTTTCACATGAACGCCTTGGCATATTAGAAATGTGTGAGTGTGATATTTAGATATGCATCACCCTATCTTCTTCTTAGATATGCGATGACCTTCAGATGGGGATGAAGGGGTGAGTGATCAAAGGGCTTCTTCTTCTTCTTCAGAGTTCTCTTAGAAATATATATATATAAAAAAGGAGATTCTGGAGATGATTGCTTTACAATGCACAGTTGCTCCTGTCTCACTACGGATTTCTGTATGGAAATTATGTAAAGATGGGAATTTGCATGGACACTGCAAAGGTAGTGGTTTAATATAAACTGCAATCAGTTGTGCAACAATCATCCATGGCAGGGGTGTCAAATTAAATGTCATCGCAGGCCACATCAGCATTATGGTTACACTCAAAGGGCCGGTTGTAACTATATGAATATACAGTACCAGTCAAAAGTTTGGACACACCTTCTCATTCATTTATTTCATTTTCATTTAATCGTTTGTTTGGTAGGGACAATGCACAACACTTAAAACATTACAATGTGTCAAGCGTAACAGTGCCAGATTTAGCTTTGAGCTCATTTCCATCCGCAGTCCCTCACATAAAACATTTAAGAAAATTACATTTGACAAACATAGCAAAAACAAAATACATGATATGCAAAAAGTGAAAAAGAGCAAGAGCAGCACAAGTATTTATGACATGGTAATACAATATAGCAGCAACGACATGTAAAGTGCAAGAGGAGATACAAGAGATACCTAAAGTGCAAGAGGAGATATAAGAGATACCTAAAATGCAAGAGGAGATACAAGAGATACATCAAGTGCAAGAGGAGATACCCCTGTGTTAAAGTGCATTTAGCGGTGATTGTACGTCTGTTTGTTTCTCAACCATTCTTTGAGTTGACCTTCAAAACTATTGAAGGTTTTATTTATAATATAATACTTTTCTACATTGTAGATTAATACTATAAAAGCGTCACAACTATAAAAGAACACATATGGATTTATCTAGTAAACAAAAAAGTGTTAAAAAATCAAGAATATAATTTATATTTGAGAGTCTTCAAATGACCCCCCTTTTGCCTTGATGACAGCTTTGCACAGTCTTGGCTTCTCTATATAAGTATACATATATAAATATATAATATATATTAAATAGTGTATTATATTACATTATTGGCTCTGCATTGGATTATTATCAGTTCTGGTTATAACTACGTCTGAAAGCAGAGGTCTAGGGCAAATAATTGAAAACAAATATTCAACAATTACAAAATTGCATTTTATATAATATTCTTTGCAAGCTCTTGCGGGCCACATAAAATGAGGTCAGGGGCCGGATTTTGGCCTTGAGTTTGACACCCCTGATCTAAGGCATTGTCCTTCACGCTGTAGCATGTTAGATTCTTATTTCCTTAAAGTGGACCTATCATGCTATATTTGAATAATATAGTGTAGGACCATACCTATATAAGGCATATTTATACTTTTTATTTTTCAAAGTACCAAACAGATCATGCATTTTAGCCATTCCTCATTTCGCTCAATTTAACACTGTCTTTGCATGGGCTGATTCTGTGAGGACAGCACCATCTACAGGCCTGGCATATGTACTACAGCTTCTCCAGCGCTTTCCAACGGCAATGTCCGTGGCTGTCTCCTCCTGATTGGTGGAGTTGGCCCAATAGCCGTAGCGCCACTTCTGTGACGTCACAGAAGTGTACAAATCTGGATCAGTCTGTATCAGATCCGTTAGAGACCCTTTTTAAGAGATTTGGGTATGGAGGAAAATAGAGAGGGTTGTGTTTTCTGACACTTGGTGAGTTCCCTGGAACACCGGGGACACATATTCATGTAGAAAAGACGTACAAAAGTGCATTTTGCATGATAGGTCACCTTTAAGTCACAGGAGGAAATTGAAATCATGGCAACATGTCGGTGAAGAGAACATAGAACAAGCAAATCCGTCTTTATGGAACAGGCTGCTATGAGGATTCACTGAATGGCTTTATGCATGTGAAAGAAAAAAAAGGGTACAATGCCTTTATGGTTATAATTCATATGAGAATTTCATCAAAGAGAAAATATATACTAAGATCTATAGGAAATTCATGTTCGTAATAATACTTTACTGTAGCCTATGCTGGCGTTTCAGATCTCCGACTCAAATATAAAGGATAAATGAACTTACCATAAGTCTCAAAGCAGCTGAGATCAAAGCACTCGGAATATGCAAAGCAGAAGTTCTATGTTATATCTGATAAGACAGGCATTATTCATTATGTCATTTTGGGGCTTTCTACCTCAACCTTTAGGAAGTTTGTTACTAAAATGTCAGTGGGGATTTTTTTCAGTAGCGCGCTAATGCTGATAGCTGAGATCCAGGAAAAACAAAAAGGTCAATAACACAAGCGAAATATTTTCACGAAATTCATTATTTGCTTCTTTGTAACAACAGTGGAATATGGCTCTTTGTGGAGGCAGGGCTTATCTGGAAGTTGTTTTTAACCCTTGTGTTGTGTTCGAGAGCTGTTACTGTTCATGGTGTTCGCGTGTCAATTTTGACCCATAATTTATTTGAGTCCAAAACACACAAAAATAATGAGTATCATCCAATATTGTTTGAACTACATCATAACTAACCGTACAATCCTGTAATTGTATGGCCCCAAAACACATTACACCACATAGTGCACACGTGCATGTGTTAGGTTCAAGTATTAGTGTACATATTCTTTGAGAAAGGTTGAGTTCCCGTGGGGGGGGAGGGGGGCGGGCAGAGGGAGGGGAGACCAGGTGCATGTTGCGAAAAATGATTGTTAGAGTGGATGAAGAGGGCGGGGGATGGGAGTCTAAAGTCAAAGGTGAATCTTGATTGGGCCAAATTTAACCCCGAGTCATCCACAACAATTCTGCTGGGTCTCCCCAGACCCCAACACCAAATTATACACTTTTTTTTTAGAGACCTTCAGACTTGGTTGAAATTGTCAAAAATCTGTTTTGTAGTGTTTATATAGCTGTTGTGGAGGATGTCATGAAGCCTTGTTCCGATAAAAAGAACTAGAGTTAAATTGAGTCTGCAAACAAAGAAATGATAAAGAAAGTACAAACAGATAGAAGGTCAGCTGGTAATGTTGTTTAAAAGCCGAAGCTACAATTAATTTGAAATAATTATTCTTTCTTTGTTGTAAAATTAACTTGTCACTTTATGTTACGTTGGGCTTTACCCTTTCACACCTTTTTCACATTGTTCCCTGCCAATGTCACCTTTCATTTAATTCAGATGGCTTATTTATTCATTTTCCAAATTGAGGACCAAATTGAGTCAGCAAGGGGGCAAATGTTTTACATGTTTATCGTTTAATCAAATAACAATTATAATTGCAGCCACAGGAAGAACGTAGTTTTTGGATGGCATTTCTCAGCTGCCACATTCATGTTTTGCACAACAAAGCTTCCTCCCTGCTTTGCCATTTCATTTTCACATGACCAATATTAAAATAGAAACTATCAGGGAGTCTTTAATGTCTATATATATATATATATATATATATATATATGTGTGTGTGTTTAAAATAAAAACATCTCTTTGAAGAGCATTGGTGTGTTTCCATATGAAATGACTCACTCTCAGCGGGTTTAAGTTATTTCATTAAGTATTAATAACATCAAGGAGTGGCTGATGAAGCATTGGTGAATTCCTCTGAGGATTACGGTAATAAGTCCAACTAGCACTTGTCCTCAAACTATTGTGATGGATTTAAAAGAGGACAAAGAAAAAGAAAACATGGGATCGGGATTTATGTGTGCTTTGTTGAGCTTTGCTAACAGTCAATGAAACACATGTTTTCCATGAGATGTAACATAAAAAGCCCAGAGATAACTGCTTAGTGTACAAATATCCATACTGAAAATATCAACATGGTAGGTAAAAAACTATTACATTTTACTGCATGATTTGTGGTCATATATTAAGATATTTATTCACATCATAATTTTATGGTAATCAGAGCGTTTTCTTACTGGTTGAGCAAAAACATAAAGACTGGAAACAGCTTCATCTGGAGAATAAATTGAAATGTTTAAAAACAGAAATACGCCTTCGTCGGGCAAATTGAAATAGTGGAGACTCTAGGAGCCCCTCGCTATGAGATGATTGGTACAAAACGTGAGGTAATTCAGCTTGCAAATTGTCATTTTTAAAGTTAAACAAACAAGATAGTGAACCGCGTATGCAATCATCCTGTGCGTACCCATCACTTACACATTGGACCCTTGTGTAATCAGGAATGACTGTTAATATTATCATAATAATGAAACCACTACTGCTCTATACATATGTGTGTGTTTGGATTATTGTGGTTTGGTGTTCTTCAGGATTTAACTTAAATGCCTCTTGTCTAATCAATCAATCAATGTTTATTTATATAGCCCAATATCACAAATGTTACATTTGTCTCAGTGGACTTCACAGTTTGTACAGAATATCAGTATGACAATATGACACCCTCTGTCCTTAGACCCTCACATCGTACAAGGAAATACTTACCAAGAAAACCCACAGTTTAAAGGGGAACATGGGAGAAACCTCAGGGAGAGCAACAGAGGAGGGATCCCTCTCCCAGGACGGACAGACGTGCAGTAGATGCCGTGTATAGCAGCAATAGATGGCGTGTGTCTAGCAATGCAGTGTGACAATGAATACTGATTGTATATATATTCAGAATGTAAAACGGGCAGTACGTTTGTTTCTCACAGTTTTTCTGTCTTGATAACAAAGCAGGTTGCTCTCTGCTCTGCAATTACCACATTTGTACCGGTTCAGAACTTATGAAGGCATGATTGAATGTTAGTGGATTCATCAATCGTCCTTTTTTATGCATAGATTTCCAAGATTGATTGGCTATCTGTGTGCAATTAATCATCCATCTCTTTACCGTAGTGCATTGTTTCTTCACCTGGGGGGGACAACGTTATTTCTGAAAGGAAGCAAGAGGGTTGTGGAAGCAATCGCTCAATCAATCAGCTGTTAACACAGGTTTGCAGCCTTTCTCATCACCCCATTTCTTTCTCTTGGTGAATCACGTCCCAGCCTTTCCCCTTCTCTCTGCGGGCAGCTATAGGGGATTCAATTTGACCTACACGTCTTTTCCATATAGACATTAACGCACCTACACATGTATTCTGGGGTCTTGACTCGAAAAGGCTAAAAGCCCCTACAGCAGTAGACCAGAAGCCTTTCATAGGTAATGTAACATTGTCTCACTTCTAAGACATGGCAATGCGGTTCCCTTTGAAGACAACTGCTTTGAGAAGACCTGCTTTATCAGTCTTGGTGTCTATGTTGCATGTTCAAATAAATCCCGCTGGCATTGTGCTCACATTTCTGAATAAGAAGGCTCAAGGGGTAATCCGTCACACTGTATTTTAGCCTCTTATAGCGCGCTAGATAAACACACACCTGTACTCTTCTTCTGAATAGTAAATGAGAGCTTTCCTTTCCACAGGCGCAGACGGGCTGATGGGCATCTACCTCTTCATGATTGGCGCGTATGATCTGAAGTACCGCGGCGAGTACAACCGGCACGCTCAGGCCTGGATGGACAGCAGTCAGTGTCAGGTCATCGGATCTTTGGCCATGCTGTCCACCGAGGTGTCCGTCCTTCTCCTCACTTACCTCACTCTGGAGAAATACATCTGCATCGTGTACCCTTTCCAGTACCTGACGCCTGGCTGGAGACGAACTGTCACCATCCTTCTCGGGATATGGGTGTTCGGCTTTATCATTGCCCTTCTGCCGCTGGTCTGCAAGGGGCTGTTTCGCAACTTCTACGGCACCAATGGAGTTTGCTTCCCGCTTCACTCTGAGCAGCCAGAGACAGCTTGGGCTCATGTTTACTCCATCGTCATTTTCCTGGGTGAGGATTCAATCTTGCAATTCTCCTTGTTTGCTTGTAGATTTCTTCACTTCTCACTGAAGCTTTTTGTACCAACTGTCTCATTATCCAGTGACTATATCTGTATTATTTAGCAGATTATTGGCTTTTTTGTTGTTATTGTTCAGCCACAGTGGACATATGAGCTTTTCCAATTGCATTGCAAAGAAACTAAGTGAACATCTCTCCGCAGGTCTCAACTTGGTGGCGTTTCTCATCATTGTCTTATCCTATGCAAGCATGTTCTATAACATCCAGAGAACAGGGACTCAAACCACCAAATACAGCAACCACATCAAGAAAGAGGTGACCATCGCCAAGAGGTTCTTCTCTATCGTCATCACTGACTCCCTTTGCTGGATCCCCATCTTCATTCTCAAGATCCTGTCGCTGCTGCAGGTGGAGATTCCCGGTACAGTAAAACGTTAACTTTTATAGGAATGCTCAGATGAAAGTGTAGATATTGATTATCAAAAACACCCCTCATTTTTGTAAAGCACTTTGAATTGCCTTGTGTTGAGTACGCCCAAAGGTAGTTAAAGTCATTATTGGGGTTAAAGTCCCCTTACGTGTGCCGTTTTGGTTTCAAGACCCTGGTTCGCGGAGGACACCAAAAAAGTCCTAGAAAAGACAACTTAAACTTAACTAATGTGCATTTAAAGAAAAGAGGAATAGTTTTGGCGAAAACTCAAAAGGTACCATGGCGTACAGGAATTAGTTTTGGTTTCAAGACCCTGGTTCACGGAGGATACCAAAAAAGTCCTAGAAAGACAAGGTAAACGCATTTAAAAATAAAAAAGAGGAATAGTTTCGGCGGAAACTAAAAGGTACCATGGGGTCAGATTATAATTTTCCAAAGGGGGGTTCGTTCAGATGTGTGTATCTCACACTGCACTGTAACTGTGATTCATGTATCTTTGCTTTTAAATTTGTGTTTTTAGATATCATTTCATAATATGTTTCTTAAATGCTATTAATGTCTTTCATTTTTGTAAAGCACTTTGAATTGCCTTGTGTTGAAATGTGCTATATAAATAAACTTGCCTTGCCTTGCCTCAGTAGGCTAGAGAAGTGGCTCAGAAAAGTTTGTAGCTTGCATATTTTGTGCAGTAACGACAGCCGTAGTGAGATTAAATCCCTAGAGTTACATTGGGTAAAAAGCTTTGAAATGGCCATAACAATGTCTCAAAGCGTTTAACCACTTATCAGCTGTTGATTCCTGTGCAAATAAGTCCCCCAATCGTTATCACTTCTGCTGAACTATTTTGCTATGACAAAACTGCAAGAGACAGAAATAAAGTACACACTATTAAGTGCCTCCTTTCAAGTTTAGAGGCAGATCCGAAGAGAGCCATTCGGTGGAGTTTGTCTCTTTAGTTAATTGTCTGTTTATACTTCAAAGTGGTCAAGCAGGTATTCCCACTAAGTTGTGGATTGTTTTGAAGCTTTTTAATGACCATATAAACAGGGCTTTACTGAGCCACCTTTGAGCAGTTTGTATACCCAAATGACCCATTAGTGTTGTGCATATCCATGATATAAATAACCTGCTGAGCTGTGGCTCCCTAATTAGGTCCCCTGCAGGGATAAAGGGGGTTTTCATTTAATATACAAATGGGTTTGATAAAAGGTCTTGTGTTGAAGTTGCCTCCCAATTCATAACTATGTCCACCTAATCATCTTTGAACTTTACTTTTTAACAGGTCTGTACTTGTGTTTTCTGTCTCTGAAGGTACCATCAGTTCCTGGGTGGTCATATTTATTCTGCCCATTAACAGCGCCCTAAACCCCATCCTTTACACGCTGACCACGCGGCCTTTCAAAGAGACTATTCTGCAGGTATGGGCAAACTACAGGCAGAGGAGGCCTCTGCTCAGCGGCCACCCAGCACAACATCCATCTCTAACATGGCAGGAAATGTGGCCCCTGCAGGAAAACAGCAATGGCCCCACCACGGGTCACCCGCTGGGAACTACCGCCACGATAGCCAAGCTCACACCTGTGGAAAATACCAACGATGGATACAATGTCATCACCACATGCACACAACAAATACCGAAGAAGCATACAGTGCTGTCAGTATGCTCAAAGGACGAAAAAGTGCCACTCACACACACCCCAACACACACACAAACACAAGCAAACAATGTGGGTGTCGATTAGCATGTATCTCTTTGTGAATAATTATCAAAGAGTCAACTAAACAGATTAAATGTGATTCATGTTCATTGATCTCAGTAATTATTCAGTCCCAGATCTGTGAACAGATGTATCCCTTGTGATTAAAAATCATTAGTATTCATTATTATCTTTGTAAATCCCACTGTGTGCATGTATTGCCCAAGCAATAGCCATCACAGAAATGGATGAAGACAGGGCAGAAATCCCGTATGTAGCAGTACAGCTCCTGTAATGAAGAAGTCGGCTTCAAAAAGATATATATCACTGCTGAATTTATAATGGTGATAAATCATAAAAGTATTAGTTACGATCGACTACAACTCTTAATAAGCATTGTATAGCGCCTCTGTGGGTAAGACTCATTATATTTTGAATGCTATAGTAGAGCAGTCTGTTGGTCAAGTCCCCAAACCAAGTAAATGCAAAGTCCCCCCCCACACACACACACACACACACACACACACGCACACGCACACGCACATACACACAATATGTATTTACCTGCCCCATACTGTATTGTGTGTGTGTGTTGTTATTGTCTGTTTTACACTGTGTTGCAAGTATTGAGAAGAAGAAAAAAAAATGTTATGTCATGTAATGGACAGTAACATTTTCAAAAAAAAAATTGTTTATTGCCTTCCTCCAGACCCTGAGGAAGGATGGACGCTCTCTGTTGCCTCTGCCACCAAACATTTTATGTATGGGAATATTGAATGTATTGAATGACAAATGTCAAACTTCAACAAATAATGTAATTAACTTGGGTAAAAGAACATTTCCCAGCTGGTCTGGGGTTTGGACTTGACTCAACAAACCACCACACAGCACAGTTTCTACACTGATCTCTAGTGAAGACATTCATGAACTCTCCTGTATATACCTTGTTCAATGAATTACTGTTTCCTGTGGAAATGTACCTTTAATTGATGTTGTAAATGACATTGTAAATGTATGAATGTATAACAAAAATACTATTAGAGAATAAAGTAGTTGTAAATGCCACTTGTATTTACGTTACAATCCCATAATATGCTGAATAGCAACCGTTGAGATATGTTGATAATATCTGCAGACATGCATTACATGTAGACGGGAAGACATGTTCTTAAATGGTTTGTAATTTATTTGGTTGTATTGACTGGTGTCCTTGTATGTAATTTTTTTTATTTGTTTTTCTTGACATGTGGATAGTAAATATACATGCTTCTGCTTGTTGACTTATTTATTTGAATTACATTTATCCTATTAGTTTGGGGGATCCATTGACATAGTTTCTCTGACATAAAAGTACTATGCAATTGTTAAAGTACCAGGGCTGTATAATATGAGAAAAATATTTATTATGCAATAACATTACACAAATATATTACTAAAGATACATACGATTAAAGATATTAATGTGTATTTAAAAGAAATACATTATTTTCAACAATGTTTAATCGATATGGAAGAAGCACTAACTTCCAATAGAGGTGCGTCTTCTTTGTAGTAATGCAATGCTGCATTCATTTGGAGTCACTATAGGTCCCATAATATAAGCGGTATTGAAAACCTAAATACTCTAATATAAAACTGGCGGATTTTAATACAAATATGAATATAAAAAAGCAAGAAGCACTAACATTAAATGAAAAGAGGTGTGCCCTTTTTGAACACCTGTGGTAATTGAATGTGCAGTACAGTTTTTCGCAAAAAAAGTGAATACAGGACTTATACTTGTAACAAAGTATTTCTACATTGCTGTATAATTTCCTTTGACTAGAATATATTTTATCTTCAGATATTATATCATCTTTTTAACCACCGATTGTTACCTATGGTTTCTACGTGTACGGTCTTTTCTAAACCCTGTGTGAAGTGGCCCGGGACGATTGAAACTAACAGCTGATTTCTAAACGTGTTCAGCACAGATCTACCATCACCTGGACAGAGAGTGTGTTGTACAGATCTACTATTGCGCAGTTGCCATTCCGCGCAGCTTTTGACGCTCTCAAACGTCCGTGTTATGAGACGTGTTTTATAAGGCTCACATTTGTTTGCCTAACGGGAGTGTTACACAAACTGTTCACTGACAGAGAGGACATTTCACCTCTACTGGTTTAAAGAAAGAAAGGAAACACTGCTGGTGTCTGGTCAGCGTACATTAGCTGTCACATCATGTTTCCAGCTAGCAGATATTCAGCTGCTAAAGGTACGTAATCTAATGGATAGTTAGCTAACACAGTGCGAGCCTGCTGTACTGGACTTAAGCAAAGCTAGAAACTTTTCACCGACACTCTTTCAATATGCTACAAATGATTGATATACATACTACTGCCTGTTTTATGAGGTGCTTTGTTCATTTGTGCACTCGTTTGTTTTGTTTTCTTTCCATGCTAGCGTTAACATTGAACAGCAACAGTCCAGCATTCTAATGTTAGCATCAAGCTAAAATATAGGTGAAAGTTGAATCAATATTTAGGTCACTTGAACAGTGTCCTTGTCCTTGGTTATGGAGACCATTTACCCTTTTTCAGAAACCAAATGGTATTGTTAGTCATTTGTTACTGTTTTGAAAGTTATGGAAAGTGTGTTTCGGCATAGGGCAGATGTTTATGTGCAGCATTACACTTAGAAATTAGCTTAGCTTAGTTTACTGACTAAACTACTTGCTATCATGGTGCTCCTGTTGCAACCTTAGCGTAAAAGTTGGTTGTCATTTTATCTACATTAGCTACCAGTATGATTTTTCCTATGTCTCTACAGGTTTTATGGTTTAAAAATCACCCTTACTACCTAAAGCTTTAGGTATCCAATATATTGCATTTGTGTTTTATCACTTAGGAACCAGATCAGGTTGAACTCAACCAGTTAGTCCACTAGATAGTATACAAACAACATGCACTACTAGTTTCAGCTGGTCTTGACCTGAAGCTCTTTTTTCTCTCTCTTGCAGCTCACAGGTGTATCAGGGCATTGAAGACTGTCCAACTAGAGCATGCTTCCCCTCAGCAGTACACAACCATAAACAGACGGACTTGCTCTTCAGTGACAACACCCCCTATCACCACACACTACACTATCCATTCTCGGGACAAGGATCCAAGATGGGAAGGTAGGCAGCTGCACTATCCAAAGAAAGAGGGTTGATCTTCTTGTCGCTTAAGCTGTGTTGTGTCTGTCTTAAGCAACACAGTCTACCAATGACCATCTCTATGCAAACTGTAGGTACATGTCAAGAGATATATTTGTGATTTAGTTTTAACTCAAGATATATGTAACGGGTGTTCATATAACTACAGGAGTATAAATGATGTGTGTTCACCTTTACTCTACATAAAATAAGATTACGGTGATATTCCTGCAATATACTGAATTAATCCAGTTAGACATGGATGACAACAAGAAGTTCAACCTGCATTACACTTTGACAGTTTCCTATAACACTTGTAATTGTTGCCTATAGTAATATTTAGTGAAACATATTGGTGTGGATTTGCAGTGATTTGACTGATCCAACTACTTTCAATTTGCATGATAAACGCATTGCAAAAGACTCTAATCTTACACTCTGGAATCTTCTTATCATGTCAGTTGAAAGCAAGCATTATTACTAGATAAGAAACTGCACTGTTGGCAATCATTTCCTAAACTTTTAAGCAGTATTGTTTTAGAAGGCAGCAGAATGGCAGAACTACTCAACAGTACACTTCAGTATCTGTTTATTTATAACAAGTCATATTGTACTCACAATATTCGACATATGTCACGTATCGCATTGTGACGCATCAATGTGAATGACCTCAATAACCTCTTATCTTTGTTTTGAAAGCCATTAAAGGTGAATCACCTGCATTTATACTTTTTACTCTTTGTTTTGGTGAAAGGCTTTTCCAGTTGTTCGACACTGTGCTGCAGTTAACCTTTTAAAATATCTGAATCAAAATGCACTGCCTTCTCTTGATTCTTAATTAAGTCGGAAAGAAACCATTATTTATTTTATTGTATTTGTATTATCATACATGTTACCTCCTTGTGTCTATTAACCTGATAAAATGTTATATTTAGCTGCATCTACCTTTTCAAGTTCTTAACAAATAATCTGAGGGGAAGTTCTTGTTGTTTGTTTTGAACTTGTGATGTGTCATTTTGTAAAGCACTTTGAGCTGCATGTGTTGTATAAATAAAGCTTTATCATCGTTATTCTTAATATGTCTTTCTTATGGTCCCAGGTATCGAAATGGAGAGGTTTGCAGACGAGGCCGATGTGGTGATAGTAGGCGGGGGTCCAGCCGGTCTTTCTGCAGCCATTCGTCTGAAGCAGCTAGCCAACGAGCAAGAGAAGGAGCTGCGAGTGTGCCTCGTGGAGAAAGCCTCTCAGATCGGGGCACACACCCTCTCAGGAGCCTGTCTGGAGCCCTCCGCCCTCACCGAACTCATTCCTGATTGGAAGGAGCGAGGGGTGAGTGTCGAATAAAAAGAAAACCGTTGTGTTATGTTTACATCATATGCTTACATTTGTTGTTCTTATTGTCATATATATATAATGTCGCTCTTTGTCTGCAATGCTATATGTAACATAGCTACACATACTGTACATGTAGCAATACAGGTGGTAAGACTATTATTTAAATGTCAATTGAATACAATTCAGTAATGCATTATCCCCAACACCATTATACTATAATAAGTTAAATAAACTGCTTAAATGTTATTTCAATACGCCACGTTTTATATTCAATATCCCTATTTTCAATTCAATCGCTACTTGACGTTAATCACATTCACAAGTACATATGACGATTGGTGCTGAGGGGTATTTCAACACTATTGAACATTTTAAGGACGAAACGTTCTTAACTTCAATTATTATTTTAGTATATACCCCAAAATGTTAAATTTTGTTTTAAATATGTTTCATCAAATATATTCATTTTTCAAATAAAAAATAAAAACACTTCAGAAGTTATTTTAAAAAAGGAGATTGCTGAGGATCAGGATAATACATCATTTCGTCAGGCATGGGATTGACAGATGAGTCGTTTGCACTAATTAGCAGTTCTTAAATCACTGAGATTTCCAGACGCTCTCCACTTTGTTTTACATTCATACCGCTTAGGCAGGGCTCAAACACTATGAGGCTCTCAGCTGAGTCGGTAAAATGGATGAGAAAAACCCGGTAGTCTTTTAACTCAACTCCACATATTTAGACTTGTGTGAGTTCAACACTATAACAATGACAACATCTGACCATATGCACATACACATAAACTCCTGCTATAACGTCCCACACACAAACTTACAAGGTGAAAACAATTCCAGGTTCTCTGTCTAGGCTGCCAATAAATCCAATGAAGTCAAAATCTCAACAACACATTGTGCTCTCACCTCAGGCACCGCTGAACACTCCAGTGACGGAAGATGTGTTCAGCCTTTTAACGGAGAAACACACAATCCCTATCCCCATTTTGCCAGGTAAAAAGCCAATTGTATTTTATTTGAATAAAACATCTTTCACTCTGTAAGCCTTGTCACTGAACTTACAAGACGGCAACAGGTTCTGCCCCTCAGAGGCTGTGTGTGTTATTGATACAAGAAATCACAACGACATTTGTAAATGTATCTATTATTTACCACCGGGAGAAAAGAGAGATTTATTCATTGGTTTCAGTTTGTGTAGTGAGCAGATGTATTCCTGAATAAATACAAGACGATGATGCAACATTGGGCTGAATATAATCAAAGGGGGTTGGCGCATTTCAAACTTGTATGTTGACAGAAAGGTAGAAATATTTCCCCGTTGAATTCTTCGGGGTTGTTGACTGAGATGTGTGTAACACCCATGTAGGTCTTCCCATGGTGAATCATGGGAACTACATTGTGAGGCTGGGGAACTTTGTGCGCTGGCTGGGGGAGCAGGCGGAGGAGCTGGGAGTGGAGATCTACCCTGGATACGCTGCTTCTGAGGTGAGACATTAGGAGTTTCTGTGATGTACTGTCAAGCAATTTGCATGTGATACAAATATCCATTTCTATTTTATTCAAGGCAAGTTTATTTATGTAGCACTTTTCAACACAAGGCGATTCAAAGTGCTTTACACAAATGAAAGAGCATAACACACATTAGTAGTAAGTAGCGGCAAAGAGAAAGTCTTCAGCCTGGATTTAGAAGTAGTCCGAGTTGCAGCGGACCTGCAGGTTTCTGGTAGTTTGTTCCAGATATTTGACAACACCCCTAACTAAATGTTCTCATTCCTCAACCCCTAGTCTTCCCGTGAAATTGTAGTTCTTTTGACAGTTTTCTAACCCTTTGATGTTCCTTTCATCCTTCTCTTCCAATCATTTTGCATCCGCAGACAACTCATTTCCCCCTGTTTTACTGTTACCCGGACCCATCTTTGACCTTTCAAACCACTTTTTTCTTTTCAATTGAATTACCTATTTTAAGACTTCCTTCATTCATACTGCCTTTCTCAAAATATACTGTTTGTTGACTATGGTAGTGTCAATGAAACACTATCTCGCCACTGGCCTATTGGAGTATTGTTGACATCCACCTGGACACATCTTCTTCTTATATATAGAGACATTTTGCACATTGAATTTGGACTGTCTGTGTTATACATGTATTGTCTTTTGGATGTACTCACACGACAACTATTGCACGTCTGTCAGTCTTGGGAGAGGGATCCTTCCTCTGTCTCTCTCCCAGAGGCTTGATGTGAGGGTCTAAGGACAGAGGGTGTAAAATAAACGGATTAATTCGCAATATTCTCAAAGCTAGTGCAAAGCTGATTAAAATAATGTTCTGGCTCACGGGCATTATAAAAAATGCTTAGACTTCAAATATGTTTACATTAATGATGTTAGCGTACTGTGAACCTACTATGAGTCTATTGCATATATTATAAATATTAAAAACTGATTCAAACTAGATTAGAAATACACATATATAACCAAACCTGGGGAGAACATTTTTACTGTTGAAGCAAATGGCCTGAATGTAGCAGGTGCTATAATAAAGATCAAACTCCACAGGGACCTTTCATATTTGTTCTGTGGTAGACAAAAAGCCAGGTGGTTTCAGGTTTACATATACACTTTTTTTACAGCTGATTTTTGATTTGCTGATTCTAGGTTTCCTTTATTACAGTGGACATGTATATTGTTTAGGGATGTAACGATATATCGAATATCGTGATATCGCGGTAAATAAATGTCTCAATACCGTCGTGATATATATATATTTTTTAAACCTTTATTTAACCATATGGTCCTTGAGATCATCAATTTCTTTTTCAAGGGAGACCTGTCCAACATGGCAGCAAGTAGGTTACAACATGAACATGAAACAACAGATAACACAAAAGGACATGGTATTTACAGGGCTACATGTACATACCTAGAGACATTGACAAGTACCAACAGTATATTTATATCTCGCCCTGTCAATAAGCCTCACCTTCTTGGCAACAACTGTATTGTTTTTGAAGTGGTGGAGAGACAATGCACAGTTTGACCCACTGCTGTCACCCATGGCCAAAGCATATCTCTCTGTCCCAGCAACATCAGTTTTTTCCACAGCAGGGGGTATTGTAAACGCCCAAACATCCCAGCTTCTACCTGGAAATGTGGACATGCTCATATTCCTAAAAGATAACCTTGATGATGCTGAGTGAGTGAGTTAGTGAGTAAGAGTTGAGTTACTTGAAAAACTAAAGTGAAACTTGATTTATTCTTTGCAGGGTCTGATTATTATATTGTTGACACTTTAAAATACTACTAACTAACTAAAATGCTGTACAAATCAGATTAATTATTTAATAAAGAAAAACAAATTCAAGTAAAAAAAAAAAAAAAAATCACATTTTTTTTCCTTTTTATTTTTCAATATCGCGATAAATATCGTACCGTGGACTTTTTATCACGATATTATCGTACCGTGAGTTTTTGGTATCGTTACATCCCTTATATTGTTTCTCAAGTGTACACAACCCAGTCTTCAGTACCCCTGTTTGTGCTCGTTCAGTCATTTTATTATTTAACATGATTTAAGTGTTAATCTTCCATCTGTATTCACTTTTTGTCAAGGTTTTGTTTCACGAGGATGGAAGTGTAAAAGGAATCGCCACCAATGATGTGGGCATCGCCAAGGACGGCTCTCCGAAGGTTAGTGCCGTAAAACTTTTAAATTGGTAAACTTTTTAAGGTTCTAATCCCCTTTTGTTGCCACTTAATTGTCAAATGAAAACTTAATTTAGAGAGGCCATTCTTTACAATTGAAAGACATTACGCTTGGATACATCCTGCTCTTTGAAAGGATTTAAAGCACAACAACAACAACAACAACAACACACATACTTGTTTTGATATATGAAGCATAAAGAATTAGCCTTTTATCCAGTGTAGATTTAGCCGTGTGTATGTTGCTTCAAAGGAAATAAATTGTTCCTTTTTAAAAGAGGCACCATTCCTTTGAAAAAGTCAATTGTTCACTGTAGGTCACTACACAGCATGTCATTTTAATCAGGTTGTAATTATTATGCTTACATCAATTTTAGTCCATAATTTCGTTCTTATTGAACTTGGGGAAAGTAGTTCCTTCTCCTTCGGTTCTAATAAGGTTTGCTTTTGTTCAGCTGATGTTTGTTTTATTCTGTCCTATTATACAAACTGTTATTTTGCTCTACATAAAAAGCGGTGAATAGATTTGTACCGCACTAACCAATCTATTTCTACTACTGCTTTGCTCCAGGATATATTTGAGAGAGGAATGGAGCTCCATGCTAAAGTCACGTTGTTTGGAGAGGGCTGCCACGGCCACTTGGCCAAACAGCTTTACAAGCAATTCAACCTGCGTGAGAACTGTGAACCCCAGACCTACGCCATCGGACTGAAAGAGGTAAATAACATAGATACCGCCCGCATAAAGCTACTCTGTTTGTGGCCTGAATTTAGTTTCCCCTAGTCCAGTCTTACTAATCATTCCTAATTACTAAAGTAGATCCTGACCAGATAAAAGTGGTCATTTGTGTTCGGCCATTTTTTAGTAACTTCCTATATATTCATATTATTGAAACATGAGACTTTGTACATCTTTTTGATTAATGCTGTCAAAATGGTCGCGTTAACGGCGGTAATTATTTTTTTTTGAATTAATTGCGTTAAAATATTTAACGCATTTAACGCATGTGCAGAATGGCCCGCCCCATACATCCCACCAGTGGCAGCGCTGGGATAGGCTACAGCCATACCAAGAAATGGCTTAGCCCCACCTTAGCCCCACCATGAAAAATGATGTTAAAGTAAGCAAAATAAAGTCTGCCAACTCGCGCCGAGTAAATTGCACAGACAGCAGTTAGTAAGATTGATTTCAGTAGCCACTTGTCTGGAAATACCGAAGACTAGAAACGGTTTTGAAAACCTTTGTCCCGTAGTGATCGTCTTCTCAATAGAACATCTTTGATAATGTCTTCTGGCCAATCAGAATCAAGATAACGGCGTGGTGTTGTTGCAGGAAGTCCCGACGGAGAATACTTTTGCTGTAGTACATCTCTATATACATCGATACAACATTACGTGTTATTAAGAATTAAGACCCCACGGTTTGATGATTGATAGGTGTGTGGGCTGTCTTTCATTTTGACACACAGAACAATGTTATGATAAACATACATACATACTGTATGTTAAATGTATATATGTGCCTTCTTTCATTTATCTTTCCATTCCCACAACAATATACATAAAGAAATGGCATATTTTGGACATAGTTCGAATGGTGATTAATCATGATTAATACATTTTTAAGCTGTGATTAATCTGATTAAAAATGTTAATCGTTTGACAGCCCTAATATATATATATATATTCAACATATTATTGAAACATGAGACTTTGTACATATTTTGATATAAGAATGTCTTATTCATATTATGAATCATTTAAGTAGGTATAGGTGTAACAGAGGTGATCTTTGGGGCCATGGATCTCGGCCTCCGTTACGAGTTGTGTAGTTTTGTTGGTGGTGAAATGTGTGTAGTGTGTTTGTCTGTCTTTGTTTGGTTGGTTTTATGTTAAAGTGTTCCCCTTTCCCCATGTCTGTTACGGTTGATTGTGTGCCCTGTGTTGTCTCCTCCCCCCCCCCACCTGTGTCTAATTGTTGATTAGTGGGTGTGTATTTAGGCTCTGTTTCCCTGTCTGTTGGGAAGCTGGTAGTGTGGTGGCTGTGCGCACGGGAGCAGCAGATTGATGCTGTGTCATATCATATGTGTATGAGTTCGTAAATTCCCACACCGGGTTGTATTTTTGGACGTTCTGCCTCCTTGCTTGGTGGGGCCGCTCAATTGTCAGCTTCACAATAGGTCACACCAAGCAGATAATAACAGAGTTGACATCCATCCTAATGTTCAGATGGCTCCTCTGTTTTTACTGCGGACATGTTTTGAATCCTTTAAGTATGCAGACCTGGAGAGACTTCAGCAGAACCGATAGCGGCAGAAAGCATGAACACTTCTCTGTGTACTGTTCGCATTGTCATTGTCAATTCTCCGGCCGAATATGTCAAAAATAATCCTTCAGTTTGTCAAATATCAGCAGCATCCCCCTTCCCAGTCAATGCTTTCCATCGCTTGTTTTCCATCACAATAATAATATATACTCGGGAGATTCAATGATGTGTACACAATCTGAAGTGAAGTCATACTTTCTTGCACAAGAAAACATAAATGCAAGTACAGGATGTCCGCGGGGTCTTAAAAAGTATTAAAAGTTGATCAATCAATTTAGCCAAAATTAAGGCTATTAAAAAGTATTAAACAGTATTTTCCAAGGTATTACATTTTGTAGCTTGTTTTCAATAAGTATATCAATTGTCCAAAGAGGTTGTATTCTACAGTCTGCCTGAATGTAATCTTTGCGTAGGTGTGTAGTGTGATTCTGTGTAGTTTATTTATGGCATCCCGTTGGATTTGACGTCATCTGAACAGGACATCGCACGCTCACTGCTTGATAGCTCAAAGCTCAGTTTACGCTGGTTGTTAAACAACATCGTTATGGGGAAAGGCAAGTCTGCTTCCAAATGGTTGGAAGATAAGGAGGAAGGACAATCAATACTGTATATAGTGAATGTGAGGTAAAGTGTGTCGCCAAGGTAACCGGTTAAAACTCAAAGTGGCGATGAGGTCTTAACAAGTATGGAAAGGGTCTTCAAAGGTATTACATCTGACTTCAGGGTTCCTGCATATACCCTGAAGTAGTAAAAAGGCACTTTCACTCTTTTACAGTAAAGACGAAGATAGTCTGTGTCAGTTGGAACATTTAGACTTGATAGTGTTAGAGCAGGGGTGTCAAACTCAAGGCCCGGGGGCCAAATCCGGCCCGCGACTTCATTTTATGTGGCCCCACAAGAGCTTGCAAAGAATATAATATGTTTGTTACACGGTTACATGGCGATTTACAGAAGCACGTTGCCCACAAAATACATGTCCCACAATGCATCACAAATTAGACTTTGTTTCTTCTAAATATGCCTTTTTTCTCAGAATATGCCCTTTTCTCAGAATTGACTTTTTTTTCAAAATGTTACTTTTGTTTTCAAAATGTCATTTTGATTTTGCTTTTATTTTAAAATCATTTTGTGACATTCTCTCTGAAGAGACTTGCAATTATTTGCCCTCGACTTCTGCTTTCAGACAGAGTTAATTATAAAGTTATTACCCTATCCGATAATAATCCAATGCAGAGGAAATAATGTAATACAATACATTATTTTATATATATTAAATATTTATTTATGTATTTTTATATCTCTTAAAGTTACAACTGGCCCTTTTAGTGCAACCATAATGTGAATGTGGCCCGTGATGAAATTGAGTTTGACACCCCTGTGTTAGAGGCACACACACACACACACACACACACACACACACACACACACACACACACACACACACACACACACACACAACCAACCTTCCTCATCCAGCACCAGTCACTTTTCTGCCATCTCCGCTGAACACTTTAACATATTATTAACATTTTAAACTGTATACCCCGGTTATTTAGGCCTTTTTTGTTGTTGTTTGATGTTTACTGTATATGTCACACTGTAGGATTTCTGGATGTACAACATGTAGAATTCTTGACAATAAAGCTGACTTTGTCTTTGAGGAATCCTCTGCTTGTTGATGATGTTTGACCTCTCTGCTCCTGTAGGTGTGGGCGATTGACAAGAAGAAGTGGAGGCCAGGCAGAGTTGAGCACTCTGTGGGTTGGCCCCTGAACAGAAACACATACGGAGGGTCCTTCCTGTATCACCTGGACGAAGGAGAGCCGCTGGTGGCGCTGGGCTTTGTGGTGAGAGGCTTCCCGACAGTGATGTAAACATGTGTGACAGCTGGATGTCATGCAGGCAAATAAAAAAAGAAACCCACGGTTCTGAATAAATAGTCGAGTCGTGGGTGGCATTCTCTTATCACTGAATATTATGTATCCTACAGAGGGGCAATAAATAAATCCATGATTGCTTATTTGAAATTTACTGTGATGTCCAGATGCAAATATACCATAGATTATCATATTTACATAGAGCTCTGTAGAATTACAGTTAATACAGCTTTAAATCTTCTTGCTTATGCATCTGCACACATGGACACGGTGGCTGCCAAAGCTTTTTGAAGATTCTCCTAACCTTTGAACTCTGCAACAATTTCACATTCATACCATTCTCCCAGTTCTTGCCACTGAAAGACAATCTTCTTTTGTTATGCATCACAACGCCTCACAACGTGACACAACGTGACAGAGGTGGTTGACCTTGTTTTGCAATGTGATGTTCGTAGCTACAGTATATGAAGACAGTTTAAAGAGCATCTTGCAGGTTGTTATTTTTTCTACATTTATGCTTAAACTTGCTTGAAAATTACAATTAAAAAAAGTGAATGCAGGATTTGATATGTTTTACGAGACATAAGGGCAGGAATTCAGAGGGAAAGGAGCAATTTTGAGCTCTGCTCTTAAAAACGGCTTTTTTTTAAGGTCATACGTCAAACGCGTCATATTACATCACAAAGGGGAAACATCTCCGCTCTCTGACCGCGGGTATAGTTAGTAGTTGCGTTGAGTTGAGCGGTTGTGTTTTAGTGAACTGGTATTTTTCGGTAGTTTTACATTGTATTTCACCATTTGTAATCATGGTGCAGTATTGTGTTTGTGCAGGTTGCACAAATACCAGCCTGTCAGGACATCGAGTCCACAGTAAAAAGGACCAGAGCTAGCGTTCGTTCCTGGGTGCGTTGTGCATCCACCTCCCTGCAGCACATACTCTCCACAGCTTTATCAGGAAACCGTATTACTTCTCTCTCCCCCCCCTTCACTACTCTCTCTCTCTCCCCTCCGGTACACGGCACCGTAAGACGTAGTGTGGAGTTGCATTAGGTAACGCTGTGGTGGCTGTACTGCTCCAGCCATCTCCTTTGTGTTTGTTTGTTTCCCCCTGTCTGTGTTGTTTGTGTGTGCGTGGTGGCTGTCACTCCTGGCTCCTGGCTCAACCTCCACTCACCTGCTGCAATCAGCTGTGCACCCTCCCCGACTACACACCTGCTTTCCATCAAGCCATTTACAACGGCATATCAACGGAGGCTCCACAACCTTTCTCCGCCAGATCGTCAAGTATCAGCCGTATCTCGCGTCTCTCCTCCGGTACACAGCACCGTAGTGTGGAGTTGCATTAGGTAACGCGAGATACGGCTGATACTTGCGCATTAGTTTCTGTTATGGATCAGTATCAACAGTCCTGCCAGTAACGTTACTATATTATCAATGCTACTTTAGTTATAGCCTGATATATGATAGCTAACTTCACAATGTTGTGATGTGACGTTAGCTAACATTCTGTAGCTAACGCCGGTCACTCACCAAGACAGCTGCCCAGTTCTCCACTGGTTCTCCTCACACCACAGCTCAATTTCTCTCCGATGGCCGTTATTTCTTCTAATCCTTGGCTGCTCCTGGTCTCTTGGACGCCTAGCAGGCTCATAATTATAAGGTTGTGGTCCGTCATATGCATTCGAATATTCATCTTCAACTTCTTCTGTGTCGAAACTAGCATTGGGATCCATGTTTATTAATACGTTACACCGGCCGCTCTCCCCCTTGTTTCCCCCATGTTACGTCACACGCGGGAGGTCACGTGCCGAGGCTTTTTTATGCGGAAGTGAACATTTCTTACAAAAACGACGCCAGATGTCACTGTAGTGTATATTTCTGTATATTTTTTTGAAAATCTAGTGTATTCATCATTTTCCTACACATTTATTCACAGGTGTCTTTAACCTGGAAGTTGCTCTTTAAGTCCTCTCTGGATTTTTATATTAACTGTGATTTTTTTATTTAAGCTGTAAAGACATTAAGTAGAAAAACTAAATTATTAATATTTTAAAAGCCACAACACACATTTTACGTTGTTGGCTGAAAACCCACTTTGTTTAGTTTCAAGTGCACCCTGGCCATAAAACGCATACAAAAGTTCCATTAAGACAAATGCACTGACAATGGTCTTGATCATTTGAAGCGTATATACCTGCAAGTTCTGAGCTTGTATCTTCATAGTTGATTGCACTTATGTCAGTTGCTTTGGATAAAAGCCTCAGCTAAATGTAATGTATATGTGTTTCCTACTCCAGATTGGTCTGGACTACTCCAACCCTTACCTGAGCCCCTTCAGGGAGTTCCAGCGCTGGAAGCATCATCCCTCCGTGGCTCCCACGCTGGAGGGTGGCACCAGGATCGGATATGGAGCCAGGGCTCTGAACGAAGGAGGGATACAGGTAGGGCCCTGCTATACAAAATTATTTAGATACTTAAAGGTCACCTATTATGCAAAATCCACTTTTTCATGTCTTTTCTACATCAACATGTGTCCCCTCTGTGTAAAGAGTTTCTGAAAGTTTCAGGAAAAAGATTCTCTCACTATTTGTTCTGATCTGTCTGAAAATGAGCTGATCAGATTTTGGCCACTTTGTGATGTCATAACGATATTTTGGCTTGTTTAACCATTAGCCAATCACCAACCAAGGTAACCCCCCCCCCCCCCACACCTTATCACCTCAATCTCCTCCTAGAGCACCATTGTGTCTTTTTAACCAAATATCTCTCAGAGGGGTGTGGGGAGGGGCTCCTTATTTTCATCAGAGAGAATCAGCACTTTGGAAACAGGGCTGAAACAGAGGGGATTATGGGTAATCACTTCAGAGACATGTTCTGTTTATATCTGAGAGCTATAGTATATTGATGAAAAACAGTATAATAGGGGACCTTTAAGTAACAATGAGATATTATTGCTAGACTAAACTGTTTGTCATATGCTGAGTATTGGGAAAACATATACTGCAACTTATTAACTTTTTTTCAAAATGTGAAGCTTTTCAACATCTTTTTAATCCAATGAGATGATGTTCTTTTTGTTTTGACCAACTTCCTGCCAATAATGATGATCTCATCAAAAAAAATCTCGGCACCATCTAGTGGACTATAAAAGCTATTCTTACCGAAAAAGTACATGTATTTCCAATATTAATTATTAATATAATAGTCAGAACTTAGCCTCTCTGTGTATTGATGCAATATTGCTTCAAGTAGCAAACTGCTCTCCTGCTGAAGGCCCTCCTCCTCCTCGCCCTAATGCTGACAGATTGACTGCTGACAGGCTCATTCTGACAGAGTGTGAGAGCAAGTATCCTCCAGTCGGTGCTCATGCCGGAAAAAAGGATGTCAGACAAATGGATAGGAGCCGGAAATAGATCATAAAAAGCAAAGGGGGGATGTTAGTCTATTATACATCAGGGAACAACGAAGCCTTGATATGTTGTCAATATGTTGTTTTGAAGAAAGATCGAAAACACTGAGATGAAGTGCTCCCCTGCGCCGGGCCAGTTTGCAAGAAAAACTATATATGGATTTAGAATGTGACTAACACTGAATGGGATTTCCGACTAAACATAAAATAGCTGCCAAAATAAACACTGTCAGTTAAACAAACTGTAACGGATGGAAGACTGTTCTGCACGACTCAATTAAACACTTCTATTTACGGATTGATTAAATGCATTCCTACTTTCATATTTAATTAAAACCATTAGCTGATTCTTCATTTACAATCTAATTTACTCTGCAAACAAATTGTCGTTTTTACAGCATGATTGCAACATAAATTGGTTCCTAAATGTAAACATTAAAGCCTTGTAAGTCATTTTATTCAATCTGTGTTGGAATCTGGTGTTTCATCAATCTGCCTTCTTTTGTTTTTACTCTATTTTTAATAACGAAACGTTTTTTTAGAAAAGGACCGATAACACACTCTGATCACTAAGATATGCATTATTACTGCGCAAGATTAAAGATTAGATTACAAATATGGTTATACAAAGAAATCCGACCCAAGTAGTATAGACAAGGAATACATTTAGAAGTGTCCTTATTAGAATGTTGGATATAGGAAAAACGTGGTGTTATTTTAGTACACATCTGTTTTTGAGTAGTTTCATTCTTCGTCTAATAATTTTTGATTTATTGTAAAAAATGGTAATAGGAATATGATTTTTGTGAATAATATTAGAAGTAAGCACAGCAGCTGCTCAGTCACATTGAAGGTCAGCTGAGGTGCTGCTGCTGGATTCCTTCCAGTGGAGTCCAACAGGGAGGAGACCCCGCAGCTGACCCCAAACAGGCTTTAGGGATTTACTGTCCTGGGACTCCTCAGGGTCCTCCAGCAGGAGATGCATGACGTGGAGAAGGAAGTCTGGACTACCTAAAACTACCTTACTTCCACTGTGACCTTGAATCACATAAGACACAGGGGGTGTTTCTCAATGTCAAGGGAAGGATACTCCAGAGCCACTATTTCAAGGATGCTACGTCATCGAGTCCCGCCGAAGGACTGTTCCAATGTCCAGGATACTTGAAATTCTACCGAGCCCGGCGTCCTTCGTAGCGAGAAATTTCGAGGCTGCACATGTGTATCCTCCGCGGTCTTAAAATCCCCACAATGCTTTGCGCACGGACCAATTTCCAAATATTTGGCGGAAATCGCGGTCCATTTAAGGCGGGGCCTCGCATATGACGCACACCTGTTAGCCTGTTCCACCATTCTTCGTTTTCCGAGGCTAAGAATAATTCTTGCCTCGCTTCTGAAGCAAGTGACTCGGAAGACATGTCCTACCGAGGAAGCGTCCTCGACATTGGGAAACACCCAGACAATAATATAAACTTTACGTACAGCGAAATAAAAAAACAGCAACCATGAAGAAGCTCTGGTCAGTGTTTGTTTGTTTGTTTGTTTGTTTGATGAGTGGGGATGAAGTATTAATTGGTACTATCTCATTTAAGTCAAATTGTGTTGCCAATTAATTTCTTGGTGTCATGAAATCTGGAATGCAATGTGATAATACCCTCACTCATCCTGTTAAAAAAAATACAATTGTACAAAAAAAGAAGATTATATTAGAGGTAACTTGATACACTGAAACACACCAACCAGCTGGAATACAGTTTGACAGAGCCACACTTTACATACAGGTGTGTGTGGAGAAACTACATATTAAAAAAAACATGAGAAAAGGGTATTACTAGTTGTAATAGTTTGTTTATAGAAAGGATTTAAGATGAAACTTGAACAAACTGACTGAGAAAATAAGGTTTGAAATCTACTGCAGGTGATTTTCAATACATTTCTGAGTTGATGGAAACCGGCGTGCAAAACGTTCACAATTCAGCTCACGTTCTGAAATCACTCTTCTGGAAAATGGATGACTGCATTGAAAAACAATTCATCAATCTTTTGTCAGAAATTAATATAAGAAATTACCTTCTGTTTTCTTAAGATATTGTTTTTTAATTGAATATGTTTACGTATATGAAGTGCCTTTTTTAGTTCACATGTGATACTTGCTTTGTGGCCGATGCATTCTAGTAAATGTGCGGACATATTGTTGCTATTAAATACTTTCACATCGAGCATTCTTAGGATTTTGGAAAGTTTCTAACAAGTGACATGTAATGTAATGTATGTTTGAGACTCAGCTGTTTTTTTTTTTTTGTCATGTTTTTGTCTTTTTGTTCGCTTTGCTTTGTAATGATGTATTTGTCATGTATATGCTACGTCGTTATTGTGTTGTAAAAATTGTAAAAATCAATAAATACATTTGTGTAAAAAGTGAAAAATGACATGAACTCTCTCCTCTTCCTCTCTCCAGTCCATCCCAAAGCTGACCTTCCCAGGAGGTTTGCTGATGGGCTGCAGCCCCGGCTTCATGAATGTCCCGAAGATCAAAGGCACCCACACGGCCATGAAGAGCGGCATGCTGGCTGCTGAGGCCATTTTCCCTAAAATCACAGCAGAGAACCCGGAGTCAGAGACGTTAGGTACAAAATGTGAAACCCATTAATAATCATGATGGTGGCAGCAGTACCTGTGTGCATCTCATTTCAGGTACCGAGGTTAAAGTGAGTTAAAACCCAGAAATGGGTCTATACAGGCTCTCTGAAGTTACATAACCGTACACACTGCAACACCGCTGGGCCATATCAGGTCGGATCAGAATCAGAAACAGGTTTATTGCCAGGGAGGTTCACACTTACGAGGACATTGACTTGATGTCATGGTGCATACATCAAATATAAAACAAAAAATCTTTAAGGACACCTTAATAAAATATAGTTAAATAGAAATAAAATAAAGCAGTAATTTACATGGAAATAGAATGCTATGAATGAATTATAGGATATCAAACATGATGAAACAAGAAATATGTGCAGTAAGCAGTATGAACATTGTGTGCATAATATGTAATGCATATAGAGAATACGTTGTGGCTGAGGTAAAGTGTCAGTGGGGGGGCCGGGCCTTGTTTAAGAGGCCGGTAGCGGAGGGGAAGAAACTGCTCAGGTGGCGAGAGGTTTTGGTCCTGATGGAGCGCAGCCCCCTGCCAGAGGGGAGGGGGGTGAACAGTTTGTGGGAGGGGTCAGCCACTATCTTCCCTGCCCGCCTCAGGGTCCTGGAGGCGGGCAGGTCGCGGAGGGATGGCAGATAGCAGCCGATCACCTTCTCTGCAGAGCGGACGACCCTCCCGCTGCAGCCTGCCCTTTTCCTTGGCTGTGGCTGCGGCGTACCAGATGGTGATGGAGGAGTAGTAGGATGTCAGTTAGCACAGCATTTGTGAAAGGTCAGGCAATAACTTCTTTACTAATAGTTTTCCAAGCCACTTGAGAACTAAACAGAGGCTGCACATGGGACACACTCTTGCAACTAAATTAATAAAAAGAACTGTAATGGCTGTAAAAAGGCCAGTGGGAACAGCTTCAAGAATCATTATAAAAAGATCTATATGATCCATCTTGGTGGAGCTGCGGTGACTTATTTGCTCAAAGGGATAGTTCGTATGAGGTTATCTGTAATCAGAGAATTATTTACTGTAGATTGCAGTCGGCTCTCAAAAGGTGAATAGCAGAGTACACAAAGAAACTCACCAATCGAGGCACAAAGCTCTCCTGTGTTCTGTTAAAGATAAAGCTGGTTGTTTTGGACAGAGCTTAGTAAGCAGATCATGTTCCCTTTATTCTAAGTATAGCGTTCACTTGAACTGATATTGATTTTTATGGGTGGCCTTTTAAAAACGATTTGTTTTACCCATGCTTATGTCAGCTTTTCCGAACTGGGAGCGCCATCTACTGCAGCTAAATCACTGACTGTGATTCTCATTATACCCAACTTCAATTATCCTTTTTAATAGTTAACGTCATGTTTTACATGATTGTGTTCATTCTCTCTAGCTCATGACAAATAAGAATGGACTCAAATGCAAATGGTCGATAGTCAGGAAGAGAAAAACTGATGAATAATTATATCTTTAAGGTTATATTTACCCGAATAACTTCATTACCTGTAGTGGTCTTGTGCTGTCCAGATAATATTGCTTTCATGCGCCAGAGTTTGAAGTTATCCGCCCCTAAGTCTGCTACCATTCCAGTTTTATTGAGTTTGATGCAATTTAATGTTTCTCAAAATGTAACGGCAGAGTGTTTTTGCCACAAAAAGGCGTCGTAAAAAAAAAACCAGTTATTTAAATGTGAAATATTTTTTATAGGGATTATTCCTTCTAATGCAAAATGTTAAGCTTGAAATCCCTGTTGAAATACAGTCATTCTTTTGTAAACCTTCACTGGTTATCATATTATTCAAGGCTTTGTGCTACAAATGTGCAGGAAAGGTCAGCATGACAACAGCGAGGACATTCGTTCAATGTGTGTCATTTCTTTATTTGAATCCTCCAAAGGCCTCCATGTACCTAAGCTTGAAATCCCTGTTGAAATACAGTCATTATTTTTCTAAACCTTCACTGGTTAAGGCCATATTATTCAAGGCTTTGTGTGACAACAGCGAGGACATTCGTTCAATGTGTGTGTGTGTCATTTCTTTATTTGAATCCTCCCAAGGCTTCCATGTACCTGAGTACGCTGAGAACTTGAAGAATTCGTGGGTGTGGAAAGAGCTGTACGCAGTCAGAAACATCCGGCCGTCCTTCCACAATTACTTTGGTCTGTACGGGGGCATGGTCTACACCGGGATCTTCTACTGGATCTGCAGAGGAAAGGAGCCGTGGACGCTCAAACACGCTGGTGAGTAGCACGGTGTTTATCATATTCCTACGGATGTGGCCTAACAGTTCACAAAGGAGGACTAATTGTAGAAAATATTATAATCCTTACTTACAAGAAAGCTCATGTATCAGAGCAGCGGTTTTCAAAGTGTGAAAACCTGGGGGGCGCCAGAGAGCTTCAGGGGAGGTGCAGCGGGAGAATTTTTTCCCGAGAAACAGTGAAATCTAACTCGTTAACTTCAGCTAACTTTATGCGAGCGGCAACATGGATCGATTTTTATTGAAGTTACCTAAAGTGAGAGAGGAGACAGCGTCTGGCAGAAAACGTCACTTGCACACTTTTGGCTGTCTGTGCAGACCGAGTTCCCCCACCTCGCCAAAAAGGCTGTAAATGTGCTCATTCCCTTCACCTCCGCCTACCTGTGGGAGTGCAGGTTTTCCGCATTGACTTTTAATCAAAAGCAAGTACCGATCAAGCAGGGGCGGATCTACCGGGGTGGCTTGGGGTGGAAACTGCCCCCCTAAAACTAGCCTTGCCACCCCAGTTCGCAGCTTTGTTTTTTAAATAAAAGTTGTGGCTCATCGGACATTTACGAGAGAAAATCCCTAGTGTCCGAGTGCAAGTGAATGCAGCACAAGACGCAAGCCTTGTAAACCCTCCCCCGGTGCGAGCGAGGAAATGTGATTGGCTGCGATTTTCATTTGAACGGGACGGCACATTCGGACCTTTTATATATACAGTCTATGATTCGTACCCCATGTAGACCGAAGGAATAAGGTATGTGCGGTCTACAATGACAGAGAAGAGACTGGGAAGTCTGGCTGTACTCAGCACCGAATCAAAACGCACTAAAGCTTTGGATCTTAATCAGTTTGTGAGGCGTGTTGCTGAACAACATGGTAATTGCCGCATTCAGCCGTTATAGGCATACCAACTTGCTCTGCTCACGGATGACTCGATGAGCATAACAAACTGTTAAGATGATGACCTTACATGTGTAAATATATTTTTTTCCTTGTGGGGGTCTTCCCCCAAAAATCAGTTTTAAGACGGTGTGTAAAACTCCACTGCCCAGCCACTTTGATTTAACTAGGCCAGTAGGTAAGGGCATTCCACTGGATAATAATACCCCTGCATTATAGCAGCAACAATAATAATAATAATAATGATAATAATAATAATAATAGCAACAATAATTGGGGGGGGGGGGGGGGGCGCAGCTGTTCTTATGTTCTCTGAGGGGAGGTTCACCTTCCCACACTTTGAAAACCCCTGTATCAGAGGTTTATAGTCTCAGAAAGTTGTAGCAGTTAATACAAAAGCTTAACTGTTAAAAAGGTTTTCTCATACAAGGAGTTTCCCTCTGCATACAATACAAATATTAAGAGGAAATGTATTTTCCTTTGTTTTCTCAGGACAATTCACATTTAGATTCAGGGGGAATTCCTGGCCCAAACAGCTGCAACAAGTGCTGTTACATGAATAAAGGAATAAAAAAAGATTTTTAAACAGCAAATTACATAAAAAATGAATGAACAAGCAGTAGACATTTTCACTCAGTGGTCAAGTAGTCCTTGTTTGATAGAGTTACTGTAATGAAGAAACAAAGGCAGCAGTAAAGTAGAATAAACATGGAGGGTTTTTCTTATCCTGAATTGTGTCTATTTTACACAACTTTATTGCAAAGAACCAGTTTAACCTGTTTCTAGGTGTGGATTATTGCTTTGGAATAACTGGATTAAGAAAACCTGGAACGGAGTTTTATGGATTATATTATTTTTGTTGGACTACTTTTCATGAACTATATATATATTGCGTACACCCTTTCACTCACATGGGACTCACTGATCATTCAGCTATAGAATATATTATTGTGTCTGCATTTAAAGACATATGTTGTGTGTTTTTGTTCAAATGTATTAATTGACTAGGTAACAAATACAGAAATATTGAACTGGTTAAGAGGGGCATGTGCTGGATGTTTTCCCGTCGGTAACATGTACCCTTTGTAGAGTTTGACTCAACCCCAGCAACTTTAGTCAAACCCTTACAACACTTCATTATAAGAACCAACAGCTCAGTGTAGTGACCTTACCTGAATGTATGAAGGATATAACACATGCAGTGGAGCAGTGTACATTTCTAATGCTGTTGTTTATCAGAGGAAATCCACATTTGGTAACAGCAGTGCTCCATCTCTCTCAGGCCTCGACGCCGACCAGTTGAAACCGGCTAAAGAGTGCACCCCCATCGAATACCCCAAGCCCGACGGGAAGATAAGCTTCGACCTGCTCTCCTCTGTGGCTCTGAGCGGCACCAACCACGAGGGGGACCAGCCCGCCCACCTCACCCTGAAGAACGACAGCGTCCCGGTGGAGAGGAACCTGGCCATCTACGACGGGCCGGAGCAGCGCTTCTGCCCCGCAGGTAACAATCTTCCAGTTTGTGTGTACAGACAGAGAGATCGAAATACCGTTTCCCACAATCCCAAATATAAAAACATCTATGCAAATATATATATATATATATATATATATATATATACACACACACACACACACACACACACACACACACACACACACACACACACACATGTGTGACCCGTTGGAAGTCGCAACGGCTCATTTCAAAATAAACGTGGATTTGCGTAAAAAAATATTTTTCCGGGGTTCGGGTGTTTTGTTTGATTTTAAATAAACAAAGTCTTGGCTTTCAGAATATGAAACTTTTATTTCCAAAATCAGACGATAAATACATTTTTTAAGCTTGTAAAGGGAAGATGACAGCTCTCACTCGCCACTCTGCTGTTCCGCAGCGCCGCCCCCCCTCCCTCCGGCTGAAATTATTAATGTAAGCGTATAGTGATCATAGATAACACAGCAGGGTCCGTGACAGTTCGTTTTCATCTGATTTCAATTAAACAAAGTCTTGGCTTTCAGAATATTAAACTTGTTTCGGCAAATTCAGATGATAAATACAACTTTGAAGCTTGTGACGGCATAATTACAAGCGGAGAACGGAGTAACTTAACGTCACAGCAGGCATAACGACAGCCGGTGTTTCTCATGAGGGTTTTCCCCGGGAAACCAACACAATACAAACAAACCACAAACACACACACGTATACATACACACACACACACACACTCGCGAGCTTCCACCAGACCAGTAATCCAAACGAAAATATCTTCCCTCCGTAGTATTTTGATTATTTGCTGATAACCAATCAGATCGATGGATTCCAGAGAAGAACAAACTTTGAAGGCCTTTTTCTCAAAATGATGACTCGTGATAGTCATTATATAATGTGACATATTTTGCTTAATATTTGGAGAACAACAACAATCCTGATATCATTAGAAATCTAGGAATCTCCTCTTTTCAAACATTTGAGCTTTACGTGTTTACCGGGTTTGTCCAAAGTCTCCAGATGAGGACAAAGACACCTGGTTTTCTCTGAACGCTGTGAAAACCTAATGATGTCCAGCGTGAGGTGAAGAAGCCTCTGCAGAGATGCTTTGTGACAAAGAGCTGAGGGAGTGGGAATAAAACATGAAGCACTTAGTGCAGAAACTCTCAGGTTAGGGAAGTTAATCACTTTTATAATAATGACTCGTGCAGCATTGTTGTCTTCTGGCAGCAGCAGCAATTTGGGACAGCTGATCCCTTTAACATGAAATAAACGTTACATATTAAACTCTCCCTTTAGAGTCTAAAGGATGTATCCCTGTTTCATCCCTGATTTAATTAACCTCCTTTAGATTCACATGTCAGGCTAATCTGTAGGCAGAGGTAATTAACCCGCATAGTGTTTATAAAGCGCTTCAGTTTTAATGACTTTTATACAACTCTTTTATACACTCTTTCCATCAAATGTGTACAAATGAATGTGTCTTTAGTATAATTAACTTCTCTACACAATGCACCCCTAGTTTTATGCATAATTAGATGACTAGGCTGTATAAAAGAGAGCAGCGTTTCCCAATTTTGCAATCAATATCCAAAGCAGTATGAGAGCAGGTTGTATTCCTGTAAACCTTTTTAATACAAAATGCATCGAGGCAATTGTTTTAATCATTAAAGGGGTCCTGTTGTGCTCAGGTTAATATGTTGGAGGGAACTTTGGGATGTTAGCCCTGCAGACCACTTACTGCACAAAAACCTTTATAACACAGGAAAGGGAAACAGAATAGGGCTGCTTTAAAAAGATGAAACTCAGCTGTGTCCACATCACACTGCTGCTGCTGAGAGTTCTCACACTATATGGTTTATTTTCTAAATACAATTATTACATCTTAAAGTAAGCATGGTTTAGGATACGTATGTACTTCTGATTCCTGGCATCATGAAAACAGAAATGTATTATAAATATGAAACGCTGCGTTGACCTTTTTAAAGGGCAAATTGTCATTAGTATTTGATAACTCCCTTGAAGGTCACCTATTATGCAAAATCCACTTTTTCATGTCCCTTCTACATAAACATGTTTCCCCTCTGGGTAAAGAGATTCTGAAAGTTTCAGGAACAAAGATTTTCTCTCTTTTTTTCCTGATCCATTTCTATAAAAACCTGTGTGAAAATGAGCTGATCAGATTTTGGCCACTTTATGATGTCATAACGATTTGTTGGCTTGTGTAACTATTGGCCAATCAGCAACCAAGTTACCCCCCCCCCCACACAGACACCTTATCACCTGAATCTCCTCCTAGAGCACCATTGTGTTATTTTTAACCAAACATCTCTGAGGGGCTCCTTATTTTCCTCTAAAGTAACAGAAAGAGAATCAGCACTTTGGAAACAGACGGGATTATGGGATAGTGGAACTCAAACTAACGTAAGTATTTCCCTCTTTCTCTGTAACTAACTACATTACTTCTCTCCCCCCCTCTCCAGGTGTGTACGAGTATGTTCCCCTGGAAACTGGAGATGGGATGAGGCTTCAGATTAATGCTCAGAACTGTGTCCACTGTAAGACGTGTGACATCAAGGACCCGAGCCAGAACATCAACTGGGTGGTGCCCGAGGGCGGAGGAGGGCCAGCCTACAACGGGATGTGAACATCTCCTGGTTTTTTTTAAAACCTTTGTCTAGAAAGATGACTGTAAAGTATCATCCAGGGCTGCAGTACTTGCCAGCGATGGTGAATGTGCCTAATTATGAAACAGGAAGCAAATATATAGCTGGGTTTAAAAGATTAAATCTGCAAAAAGAAAGGATATTAGAAATATGAATGCCTTTTTTGTTATAAAAATCCTTAATTTCTGCAGTTATATTACGTTTAAAATGTGGCATTGGTTGTGAAATCCATCCAAACAGGACCATTAAACTGAGCTTTGATCAAACGTTGCTGTGGCTTCATAACAGCTATAAAACAATATGGGCATTTAAAGTAGTTTTACAATAAAGTGGATCTTTAGCCGCTTTCACATCCCAGCTCTTAGTTCCCCCATGGAACTAAGAGCAGATCGCGTTCACACCGGAATAAGTCCCCTGACTGAAGATTAGGCATATGAAGCCGCTGACGTAACTTCTTCTTCTTCTGCTGCTTTGGGTTACTGGCAGGCCGCAAACAACTTCACGGCGTTTACTGCCACCCGAAGTCCCCGGAGTTGGGGAGTCTTCCGAGTAAATCACCAGAACGCCGACACCTCCTCCTCACTCCACCGCTCCCATGTTTTTTTTTGTGTTGCCATAAGTTAGTCTATCTGTTGGTGCGCAGGGCTAATGCTAGCAAATACAATGGCGGCTTCACAAAACTTTTCAGAGTTCCACGGGGTGTGGTTTGCAATTTGCCCAGCCGATCGGAAAGTACCACATCTCTAGCAGGGACTGAAAAGTTATCTGAACGCAAAATCCCAGGAACTAAACGGGGAAAGTACTCCGGTGTGAAAGCGCCTATTGTGTTTTAAAACGAGGTACCCAACAAACTGTAATACATGATATATTTCCTCTGTAAATGAACAAGCAGCTCTCAAATTCAGGTTTATTCAGCATTTATTCCAGGAATATTTGGACAGCATTTGATCTGCTCAGTATTGTACATAAAATCATTTGATGATATCACACTAACGAATAAAGCACTTGACTGTTGTCCTTTTTGTTTTATTCTCTGTAAAAAACATAAATAAAGACAGGTTGATGTAGGTTGTGTGGCTAAGGGCACTGTATCAAAAATCCTTAGCTTGAAACTAAACAACATATACAGTAAATGCTTTGCTGAACTACTTCAAGCCCCTGGAACAAGGGCCGGTGATAAATGTTAACCCACTTTTTCAGAGCAGTGGAGTCAGCCATGCATCAGACTAACGCTCAAACTATTCATTACAGTGAGGACACGTGTCAGTATTAAGACAGGTCGAAGCTTACAACAGTTATTCCCTTAAAACAACACAGACGCTGAGATGTGGCAGCTTGAAAACATGAACAGACCTGCAAACTGAAACCACTTCACCTGCTGACGGACCGAGTGCAGCTCCCCACGCACACATGAATTCATATATCGATAAACGTTGCTGAAGAGAGAATTCATTGCATTAGGCAAGGTATTTACGCAAACATTTTGGCATAGATTTTCTTCTCCTTCTCCTTCTCCAGCTGGATAATCAGCTGAACTCTCTTCAACTCTTTGCTGATAGCTGCCAAAAGAAAACACTTTGGATTAGATCAACAATCAATCAAAGTTATGTTTCATCTTTTGGTGCTGGGATTTCAAACATTGCTTTTCACTTTTGCACATCAACGTTTAAATCCAGAGGGGGGAGAGGGAGAGGTGAAGAGAGGGAGAGGAGAGAGAGAGAGGGGGGGGGTATTTCTTTTTAAGGCACATTGAGAGCGTAAATCGTATTTATAGCTCGCTTTTACACATCTCCCAACAGCCGATAAACTGCTGCTTCAAATATCAGAAAGGAGCTGCAGATTTGCAAAGAGCTCCATTTCACCCACTCCACTCAGCTTTGAGACATCAGGGGGTTCAAACACTTCTAAATTGTTCCCCTAACTCAAATCTAACAGTATTTCAGACTTTCTGGCGGCTGTGTCCTCCCCAGGGCTCGAGCTTAAGGGCATCCCGGGGCCGAAAGAAATAAGACTCGAGGAGGATAAAAAAACATTTTGGGACGAGAGTTAAAATAAAAATAGCCTGCCAACTCTACTGCGATGAAACTGACAGCACGTTTTGTGAAGCACACAGTTATTAAACCTCCTTGTCAACACAAACACACAGAGAGTATGTTTACCGACAGCCAGCGGCACAGCTGCCCGCGAATGATGAGATCGCATTCAGTCCTTAGCAATATGCTGCGCCTCTCCCCATGTAGGGATGGGTACCGAGCCCCGGTATCAAACGGGCTGGAATTATTCAAGAACGTGGGACCGTTAAGCTCCGACGCTATGGTACTGGAGACATTTCAAAAATATACATCTTATGTACTATTGCTACATTATATCGCAGTTTTAGTTTTGCCAACTCCGTTTCTAATATGCAATAAGACTACAAAATGCGATCTTTCCAATCCGGACGTCTGTGTGCGAGGGGGCGGGGCAGTTTGTAAAGGTCTCCTGACTGTGTTACAGACTGTGCTCCTGGTTAGTGGTTACTCTGGGTTCTGTCTTCAGGACAGTGTGTTGGATTTGTTTGTTAGTTGGATGGGACTTGATTGGATTCAATATTAGAGTAACTTTCTCGTTAATGTGTTTTTTTATATATATTTGGCCTTTGTTTCTGTGATTGACTGATTTCCTCAAATAAAAAGATTGATGAATTATCATCTAGATTTGTATGATGTTTTATTTATGTTAAAGGTCACTTTCAATGATTTTAACTAATGATAATGAAAAACTAATATTTTAATTTCGGGACGGCTTAGATTATATTTCGGGACGGTTCCGGGAGGATGGTGGAAAAAAAGTTAGTCGAGAGCCCTGGTCCTCCCATCAATCTATCTCTAAAGAAAGCCATACATTAAGCTGCTTAACTGTAAATATTGAACATAGCCGCATTAAAGCTATATGTTCAGTTCCTGTAGAACTTGAAACACTGTTTGAGGAAGCTTGGTATAAATCACAATGACTCAGCCATTGTGTTTATGTGAAGCACTTGAATTTAACAACCGTCTGAATAGCATTTTATCGTGAGTCACTCTCAGATCAAAGTAGATCAATCATAGGGATTTTCTTTTAAAAAATGGGTACACAGGCTTTTGTTGGCTTGACAAATCCTCTCAGTCTAGCAAGTGAATATAGCCATACTCCTAAGTTTGTTATTCTTGAGCAATTACCCTGAGATCTGAGATAATGATGTTTCGGTCGCATGCTGCTCAGACAGAACACAGCTACTTCATTCCCTCAATCAAATCAAATCAAATCAGGACAGGATGTTTTCTTGCGATCCTAGGATTATTTTTCTTCATGAGCTCGCATACTAAATTTGAATAATACACGTGAATATGCATGAAATGTCAAAACAAATATGCAAAATGTGGGAGATGGCGGCACATTTCTTGCATCATTCTTGGAATTGATCAAGACTGAAGAAACAGACAAATGTTGATTCCCCACCTTTGTCTTCTGGAGCTACTGCGTGCGCTTTCTTCAGATCAACCTGAAAGGAGAAGAAAACCATTGGGTGAGTCAATGTGACCTCAGAATGCCCCCTGTAGAATTACTGTCTGCAAAACCAATGCATTCTGTTTTATCTTGAAGAAACCAGGGCGTGTCATCATGAAAGAAATAAGCCTTGTTGTCACCAAGGGGAGACCGGTGCTAGTAAAGCTGTATAAACCAGATAATCGATATTTGTAGACATCCATCATTGTGTACATTTTCAACTGTCAGCGGGTAGTATCTTCATTTTTAACAGCTATTTTAATCGTGTGTGTGTGTGCGTGCGTGTTACCATGGCTTGGCTGTTCTCCTTCAACCCCTGCCAGGACTGGGCCCTCCGGAAAAGTGCCTTAGTGCTCGCCTGGTCCAGCCCGAGAGCCTGTGAGACACAACAGAAAAACATCCAAAATGATCCTCCTTGAATGCTCCATTACATTTTTGCCATTTAGGTTATTTTATATATGAAATCTTCATTATACTTCCCCCAAAACGTACTAGGCAGGTGGGGTCCAGGTAACTAAATGTTTAAGTGCATTGAATCATATTTCTGCGAAGTTGATTTTATCATTCCATAAAAACAATTAAGTCAACTTTAAAGATAGAAGTAGAAGGACACTCTTTTCGCCAAGGCTTAAAGGTGGGGTAGGTAAGAATGGAGAAACCAGCTCGAGTGCGCTAGAATTTGAAAGTACACAACTGGAAAAAATCTGCCCCTTCCTTCAGACTTCCTTGACCACATGACCAATGAGGGCACGAGATAAGTTTGTGCACAGATGGAAGGCTGACAGGCAGGTAGGCCATCCAGTTACTTTAGCCGGGCCGGCTCAGAAGATTGGTCGTAATTTTTACAGTACTACGGCTTCCACAGATGACATTTTTTATGTATTTATTGTCAAAGCATTTAATGTATTCATTGCTATCGGTATGTTAAGAGCATTCCATGGAATATAACAGAAAGTGTTTCTGAAGTGAATTACCTACGCCATCTTTAATGCCCTATATGGCAATATTACCGATAGTGAAAACTGACGTAGTATCTTACTTACTGACAAACAAACACTCCATAATCCCCATGTCCTTTGTGGAGGTAGTTAAGAGATACAGACTCTGGGACAGTTTCATCCCACAGGCCTCAAGACTATTAAACACCTGAACTTTTGAAAGAACATCCATAACATTCATCTGTTTGCAACTTGTATATATCAATATTCCAATTACTTGTATATAGACTACTCTGCACTATTTCAGGGTATATGCAGAAATCCTGGGGTCAAATTTAATACCTTTTAAGACCTTTTTTAAGACCCTTTCCATACATTTTAAGACCTCATCGCAACTTTGAGTTCTAACCGGTTACATTGGCAACACACTTTACCTCACATTTACTGTATTGATTGTAAGATAGCAAAACTAAACAGAGTGCAGACAGACTACTGAAGCCTCCAATCCACATGAACTTCAACCTCTCTGTGAAGGTCAGGTTTAATGCAGTATGCTGCTTTGTTGCTTCTGTGCTCTTTCATTCCAGTCAAACTCCTCAGAAACCATTAGAAACGAGTATTTGACCAATAAACAAAACAATTGACAAAACTTTGAACTATGAAATATATTAAACTTTGGTGAGCTTCAGCGGGGTAATGCCATAGGAGCTCCCTCACAAATACCCAGGGATTAAATTGGGCTGGGGCTGTCCGGGGCTAAGCCCTGGCACATAGGACGATGCTCTGACGTCATCACCCTCACACATTTTTCATATGTTTACAAAAAAAGATATATATGTTAAGACTTTTCTCGTTCTTAATATAGACTATATTTAGGGTCTATATGTGTTGACTTTACTTTAAAATAGCAGATCTCTGTGACCGGATATAGTTTGGCTTAGACCCCGGCCCCACGAGGACGCATACGGTAAAACGCATGCGCAAACGCAAAAAAGTCTTCCGTTCACACGCATTCGATTCATTAACGTGTCCGTTCACACTAGACCGCTGGAAATGCTGGAAACGCTGTAGTACATATGCCAGGCCTGTAAGTGGCGCTGCTGCCGCCACAAAATACACCAAAAGCAGCAAAGAAGACCCCGGAGCATGGTTGCCATGGTTGCCCTTCTGTTTATTCTCCGCGGTGGACGACGTGTTCTCCTGCTGTATATTTCTCAGGTAGTCCACCAGCAGATGAAAAACACCCACCTCTCCGCCTCTTCCAAGGGACGAGGGAACCGTGCGGCAGAGTTTGCGTAAAAAAAATTGTTCCGCCGGTCAACATGTCCGTTAAAGTTTAAATCTTCCGTACAAAATTAGAAAAGTGTCGATCAGAGGTCTTCTTTGTTATTTATTGAGCTTTAAAACAAATTGATAACGACTCTGTTCTCTGTATAATAATATTTAATAAACGGTGCCTGCCTCTCTTTTCCTCCCCCTCTTCTGACAGCCCAGCAGCAGCAGGAGACGTTGGGAGAGGGAGGCGGGCTATTTCATCGTAATCAGAAAATGATCATATATACAGTAGGGCTTACACACGGAGCCGTTGGACCCCCAGAGCGTTGCGTATGCCGGTCTACCCACCTTGGGACCCCCCCCCCCCACAGAGCGGAGCAAGGCAACGAAACTTAAAATAAGAAGCAGCATGCTATGGGGGCCGCCTTGAGGGGGTTTCCCGACATTTCTTTTCAGTACATTAAAGGGTGTTTCATGTTGTCGTTGCTGTGGGACTTCTTAATACCTTGGAAAATGCCGTTTAATACTTTTTAATACTTTTTAAAAGCCTTAATTTTCGCTAAATTGATTTATCAACTTTTAATACTTTTTAAGACCCCGCGGACACCCTGTATTTATATTATATTATATTTTATTTGTAGCCTGTGACCTAAGATTTTCTTTGTCATAACTACACTGTAGCTATGTTCGAATGACAATTAAATCCTTGAAGCTTGATACATTGCATACTTAAAACAAATGATTCACCATTTAAGGAAATTCTCCTCTTTGCTCTAAAGACACATTGCCCCCCCCCCCCCTCCTCCGTTAACAACCGTACCTCGTTGCAGCTGTCCTGAGCGTCCTGCCACTGCTCCATCTTCAGATAGCAGGCGGCGGTGTTGAGGAAGCAGCTGAGGGCGGTGGGCTGGAGCTTCTTCTGCACCCCCGCCTCCAGCAGATCTCCACTCACCTCCATGTACCTGCACAGGGAGAAGCACACACTCATGGTTAGGGAGACACCGGCAGCAGACGGGTGCGTATTCACAAAGTCCTTCCTGCTCACTATTCCTCCAGTTTGTTCTTGTTTCATGTGGATAGTGTATTTAAAGAGGCAAACTTCCTTTAGCAGATTTAGCTCTGAAAACATAACCATTCCTGTTTAAAGGTAAGGCTGGGCATGTTCTATATTTTTCTTAATGGCAACAAATCCAATAAAAAATAGCCTGGAAAAGCAAACAATAATCTTAGGCACTTTGGGTTTTTTGAATACACTAATCAGAGGCTAAAAATAGTCCCTAAACAAATGCGTTTTACTCTAATTTGACTAAGCTTGCTATAAAATATAGTGGCCAAAGGCTTGAGGAAATCACTGCCATTTTAAAATGAAATGTGTATACCTGTGACTCACTTTTAAAGTCATGTCTTCAGTAGCAACAAATGAGATTCAAGTACACACACACAAACACACAATTACCTGAGAGCCTTGCTATACTTGTTGATTGCACCTTTCCAGTCTTGACTCTTGAAAAGGTTGTTTCCAATATTTTTAACGTCCTCAGCCAGAGACAGAACTTTGTCCACCTGAGAGCAAAGGGAAAGAAAACAGAGTCCTAATGAGACAGGACAGCAAAACAAAACGTTGAGTCCACTTCACTTTGAGGTCAAATCAAAGAGAGATGTGGAAATAATCCATTAACCCTCGTTTTGGGGACAAGCCCTTGAGTGTATTTGTTACGCCTCACACGTCGTGGATCTCAATATTCATTCCCCCCCCCCCCCCATCTGATTTTGGATAAGGTACTTTTCCCAAAAAGCCTGTGATCCTTTAACGGGGACCCTCAGAGCCATCCGATCCGATCTGGCAGAGTGTACCCGTGTCCTTGAAGATCAAAGACCCCACGATACTCACATCTTTAAAGTCAACGTCGGAGTCCTCTGGGAATTCAGGGTGGGTGTCTCCTGATCCGTCGCTTGACTCCGCGCCCCAGCTGTCCCCCTCCTTATGCTCGCCGCAGTCTCCAATCACGCACGGCTGCAAAGGGACACATCAGCAGAAGTTTTAGACGGAAACGTGTCATGAATCCATGTCACGTGAAAGAACATCGTTTCAATATCAATGCGTGCTTAGGAGCTGGGGTTTATGGATTTAAAACCGTTATGTGGGGATGCTACGATGGACATTTACAAAATGGAGAGGATAAGATCATCTGTCAATCACAAACTGCAGGGTTCACACACTTTTTCACCAATGATTTTCAATGACCTTTACCTAATTTTCCATGACCAAAGAAATTACTCTTTCTCAGCGGTACAACTGAAAATGGTTTATTTTAACATGGAACAGGAAAATAAGGTCTGAAACATGTTGTGCCTATCTATCTAAAACAAATCAAATAGTAGGCTTACCAGCTTCTACAGGCTAAAGCAACTCAAATCTCTCACCAGCAAAACACCTCGTCAGCTAAATGCCATTTTACGTTTCATTTCTATACGATACAGTATTTATTATCATTATAGAATTACTATTTCGGCGATTAGATAAAATATAAATTAAATGCAACTTTAGTTACATTTCCATGACTTTTCCAAAACTTTGGGAAAAATATTGTTTTCCATAACTTTTCCAGGGCCTGGAATTAGCATTTTGAATTTCCATGACTTTTCCAGGTTTTCAATGACCGTAAGAACTCTGAAACTGGAACTATCTGTGTCCTGATCACTCCCTAATGTTCGTACTTTTTTACTGTTTTTATTTGATCTTTGTGTAAAAAAAGAAAAAGGCATTTCGAACAGACACACTTAAGATGTACAATTACTATGTATTGAAAAAACACTAATTGTGTTCAGGGTATAAACAGGAATCCTGAAGTCTAATGTAAGACCTTTTAAGACCTTTTTTAAAGACCCTTTCCATACATTTTAAGACCTCATGGCCACTTTGAGTTCTAACTGGTTACCTTGGCGACACACTTTACCTCACATTTACTACATACAGTATTGATTGTCCTTCCTCCATATCTTCCATCCATTTGGACGCAGACTTGCATTTCCCCATAACGATGTTGTTTAACAACCGGCGTAAACTGAGCTTTGCGCGCTATCAAGCAGTGAGCGAGTGATGTCCTGTTCAGATGACGTCAAATCCAACGGGATGCCATAAATAAACTACACAGAATCACACTACACACCTACGCAATGATTACATTCAGGCAGACTGTAGAATACAACCTCTTTGGACAATTTATATACTTATTGAACACAAGCTACAAAATGTAATACCTTGGGAAATGCCCTTTAATACTTTTTAATAGCCTTGATTTTCGCTAAATTGATTGATCAACTTTTAATACTTTTTAAGACCACGGTTTGATGCCAAATGTCAATAAAAAATATATTACAAAAAAAGAAAAAAACGTTATGTGGGGGTTTTTCTCTAATGAGGGGCCAACCTTGACATTTATAAACCGTTCTTTTTAATATCTCATTCTGTATTTGAGCCAGGTGCTCTGCAGATTTTCTATTTAAAGATTTTTTTCTTCACATGGAAGGAAGAAAATCGAACTAAAGCACACTTGGAAGGAACACCAAGTTCACCATGGTGTTAAAACAAGTGTCTTCAAAAGGTATGCATTGGCAGCTTTGTCAAATGTTACTATTTTGGAAATGCTTTATATATAGTTTATTTTTTTATTTGATTTATTCCGGTCTTTTCGGCACAAAGTAGTCCATTGTTTTCGGGCATCCCTGTTTCCTAAAGCTGGGTCAATCTTAGCGTCCACTGGATTATACTCAGTCACTCTGACAGACAGGCATAGTGGCGGGAGGCTGAACTTTATATATTTTTAACTAAAACAATGTACCTTTTCAGGGGCGTCCTCCGTGGTGTCGAGGGACTCCAGCAGTTTGACTATTCCCATCCCTTTTAGCACCTGTCCGAAGACGACATGCTTCCCATCTAAGTGAGGAGTGGCCACGGTGGTGATGAAGAACTGAGAGCCGTTGGTGTCCGGCCCGGAGTTGGCCATGCTGAGCAGACCCGGTTTGTCATGCTGCAAAGACAAAGGGAAATCATTACAAAAGCAAAAGACAGGCACAACTAACTCTCAAACACAGAAATAAAAAAAAAGATAGGAGTGTTTGATTATTTCTGTTAGTTTAAATACTCTTTTAATTTGTATGCCTTTTTTTTTTGTACAATAGATAAGGAATACTAAGAGAGATATGCAAAAAAATCCCTGCATACTCCAACCTAGAGACATATGTCCATTGTTCAATATCCAACATACTAAATAAAGTTCAAATGAGAGTGATGGGGAATAGTACAGACCCCTCTGAGTATTACAGTGGTGAACCCAGATAATGGGGATTCTGGTGATAAGTCACTTACAATGTAGTGGAAGTTTTCATCCCCAAACTTCTCTCCGTAGATGCTCTCTCCCCCGGTGCCATTCTGGTTGGAGAAGTCACCTCCTTGGATCATGAATTTCTTGATGACTGCCAAAAGCAAATGTATGGCCAGATTAATTTTCAGTAGAATTTATAGCTCCCTAAAACTTCAAGTACCATGTTAGTTACTACCCATTCTAAATACTATACTGTCCCATAATATGCATGAATAAGTGCCTATTTTACAATATGCAGCAGCTTCCTGTCGGTTCAACTTTCCATTATTGTGACTTCCTTATCAAATTGAGTTTTACTTGTTCTCGATATAATAAGAAAGGAAATACAGATTCTCCAAATAGCTCTCAATAGGCGCTTTCACACTGGAGTACTTGTCCCAGTATAGTTCCGATAGTTCTTGAAATTTTGCATTCACACCAAAGAAATCCGGAACTAGAACTTAGTTCATGAGAACCTTTTCACCCCCTTTTTAGTCCCTGCTGGAGAGCAGGTACTTTCATGGGAGAAAAAGGTTCCCATCTCTGATTGGCTGGGCAAATTGCAAACCACGCCCCGTAAAACTCAGAAAGGTTTTGTGAAGCCTCCATTGTATTTAGCATTAGCTTTAGCCCCGCGCACCAACGGAGAGAGACTAACTTATGGCAACACAAAAGAAAACATGGGAGCAGTGGAGATGAGGAGGTGTCGGCGTTCTGGCGATTTACTCGGAAGGCTTCAGTAGAAGCTGCGGGGACTCACAGCAGCTTCTATTGAAGCCAGTCCCCAACTCCGGGGACTTCGGGTGGCAGTATACGCCGTGAAGTTGTTTATGGCCTGCCAGTAAACCCAAAGCAGAAGAAGAAGTGACGTCAGCGGCTTCATTTGCCTAATCCACCCCCAGGGACTTATACCGGTGTGAACGCGATCTGCTCTTTAGTTCATCAGAAATAAAGAGTTCTGGTGAACGAAGTTCTGGGAACTGAGTACGGCAAAGTACTTGGTGTGAAAGCGCCTAATGCATTGGACGTCCTTTAAAGCTACTTTCACATGTCTGAGTGTAACTAAAGTTCCAAAGTGCCCTGTCCTCCAATCTGAAGTGTCACATGATGTGCAGCTGGGAAGGCTATTTATTTTACTTCTGTGGAAGGGGCATCCTTTGAAGTGCAGAGGCTTCCCGGTTGATTTGCCAATGCCTTTCTCTCCAGTGCAGAGCGCCCGGAAGTTTTCAGCAGTTTTGGGGACGATATCAGCAAAAAGCTCAAGAACAAGTCGGCCAGCTGTGGACGGAAAGAAATACATCAGTGCGGTGTTACAATAAAATACAGATTGTAATTGACTAAACAATTTACAGTATAGTCTGCACTAAGTTACCAAATACCTTAAAACTATAACATTTCTTTACTTCACTAACTTGACTTTAAGAAAGACTACATTTACCAGAATATGTTGGTTTTTAGGAAGCATTCAAAAAAGGCTTCTTCTTGCTGAAGTAACATGTATTTTCTTTGTGGTGTTTGATGTGTAAGCTGCAATAATAATAACAATACATACAACACTATGCAAGTATTAAACTACCTACATGCAGAATAGTACAAAAGTATAACTAACAGTGTAGGAATAAAGTCCTCCATTCAAAATGTTACTCAAGTACTTAACTTACTAAAAGTACAAAAGTATTAGCATCCAAATATACTTAAGGAACTAAAAGTACTCATTATGCAGAGGCCCATTTCAGATTCATATGTATGTTTTCATTATAACCACAGGGGGTTAGAGCCTTTGTGATAGTGTTGCAGTGATCATTGTGCTGGTGCTGCTGGTTATGTGTTTTAATTGTTATAAACACAAATTATGTAACTAAAATACCAATGGTGTTTTTTTATGGCGATGTATTGTGCTCTATAATTGTTATACTAAACTAAAAGTATTTTTTTGCCACATGAAATGAGCCCCTCACATAGAGCTAGAACCGCTACTTCTCTTGCTAAAGTAAAAGGTATCTTCAATGGTGTTTTTAATGTGTTGGCTGCAACCACTTTGATAATACACTTGAGCTAGAATGAAGCTACCTACATGCATGATAAAACAGAACATACTGATATGACTATAACGCTATCTTACAGTGGTATACCCGGAAAGCTAGTGCTGAGAAAAGCTACATTTACCAGTCATTCTAGACAACACAACCACACGTGGTTCATACACTATCTCGCTTTCTAAATACCAGTCATTTTATTCAAAGTTCATGCTAGCTCATATTAAATATTACCGAGCTACTTATGTCGATTTTTAGAAAGTGGTTCATCTGTAAACTGTTACGTTTATTGTTCTTGCAGCTACTAGCATACATCCGTTTCTACTAGTCACCACAGCTAGTTGTGCTAAGCTAACAAATGCTAACGACAATTGTGAAACTACTCCTTAGAAAAAAGCTGTTCAATAATATTAAAATGAAAATGGGCTGACCTCTTTCTCCGCCAATGTCTACATCAAAGAAGACACGAGGGTTTTCGGAGTTTGCAGGCTTTTCAGATGGTACTGGGTGAGACATTTTAAAGACAGGGCGATTTCTGACACTTGTTTCGGCTAACTTGGCTAATTCCGGCCGGCGTACTGAAGCAGCGGAGTTCCGAGTTCAATGACTTCCGGTGAGCGCATTTCAAATTAAAGGTATTCTGTTAAAAGTGCATTGCAGGATTTTCAAGTAAGAAACGAAATACATTACTGCGTTTGTTTGGGTTACAAATTCAGATGTGCAAGAACACAAATAGTAGAAAAAATGTTCCAAATATGCCATTTTGATGTAAAAATGGCATAAATGGAAAAACAATTCTACAATTTGTGTTGAAAACCACATGCGTGCGAGCACGGAATGAAACTTCCGGTAATGAAAAATACAATTAATATATTAAATTTCACTTTCATTTACTTTTTACGGTGGACTTGTACTGTTACTAGTAGTGCTAATAGTTGAAATTTTAAATTGATCATTAAACATTTCCTCAATTGCAGTAAGACTATGTCAATCCCAGATCAAATGCACGCTAAATGGTCATTGAAAATGTTTTCTCTCGGTGATTGTGATGTTATGTTAAATGTTTGTTTTTCATGTGTGTCTCGACATTTGTCTATGTTGATGTTGCACATGGAGCTGCTGTGATGCAAGTCAAATGTCAGACTTGATCTTACCAATAAAGTATGTTCGTATCTTGTCGTAATATTTACTATATCATCAATATATTGCAATGAACAAATTCATTATTAAAGAAATGAGCTATTCACACTATAAAGCAGGTACTACAAAGTTAATTGTGGCTAATCCAGTGACTTCAATACATGAACAAAAATAGATGATGCACACAACGCACACCTCGATCTTCTCTTAATTAACCTGATGACATTTGCTCCTACTTGTAAACACTGGATGAATGACTGGAGTCAAACACTCTTTTTTTAACCTAATGCATAGACTTATTAAACATGCAACAAGAGGCAATAAGTGAATATTACTTTGTTTATTGTCCACAATACATCATTTTTTGAACAAACCATATAATTAGACAAATAGTGAAAAACAGATTTAGGCATCCTGGATTAAAGAGCAACTTCCAGGTTAAAGACACCTTTGAATAAATGTGTAGGAAAATGATGAATACACTAGATTTTCCCAAAAATATACAGAAATATACACTACAGTGACATCTGGCGTCGTTTTTGTAAGAAATGTTCACTTCCGCATAAAAAAGCCTCGGCACGTGACCTCCCGCGTGTGACGTAACATGGGGGAAACAAGGGGGAGAGCGGCCGGTGTAACGTATTAATAAACATGGATCCCAATGCTAGTTGATACTGATCCATAACAGAAATTAATGCGCAAGTATCAGCCGTATCTCGCATTACCTAATGCAACTCCACACTACGGTGCTGTGTACCGGAGGGGAGACGCGAGATACGGCTGATACTTGACGATCTGGCGGAGAAAGGTTGCGGAGCCTCCGTTGATATGCCGTTGTAAATGCCTTGATGGAAAGCAGGTGTGTAGTCGGGGAGGGTGCACAGCTGATTGCAGCAGGTGAGTGGAGGTTGAGCCGGGAGCCAGGAATGACAGCCACCACGCACACACAAACAACACAGACAGGGGGAAACAAACAAACACAAAGGAGATGGCTGGAGCAGTACAGCCACCACAGCGTTACCTAATGCAACTCCACACTACGTCTTACGGTGCCGTGTACCGGAGGGGAGAGAGAGAGAGCAGCGAAGGGGGGGGAGAGAGATGTAATACGGTTTCCTGATAAAGCTGTGGAGAGTATGTGCTGCAGGGAGGTGGATGCAGAACGCACCCAGGAACGAACGCTAGCTCCGGTCCTTTTCCCGTGAGGGAAACTGTGGACTCGATGTCCTGACAGGCTGGTATTTGTGCAACCTGCACAAACACAATACTGCACCGTGATTACAAATTGTGAAATACAATGTAAAACTACCGAAAAATACCAGCTCACTAAAACACAACCGCTCAACTCAACGCAACTACTAACTATACCCGCGGTCAGAGAGCGGAGATATTTACCCTTTGTGATGTAATATGACGCGTTTGACGTATGACCTTAAAAAAAAGCCGTTTTTAAGAGCAGAGCTCAAAATTGCTCCTTTCCCTCTGAATTCCTGCCCTTATGTCTCGTAAAACATATCAAATCCTACATTCACTTTTTGAATTATAACTTTCAAGTAAGTTTAAGCATAAATGTAGAAAAAAAAAAACCCTGCAAGATGCTCTTTAAACTAAAACATAAGATATAGCAATGTAGGATTAAGATTGGGGCTATACGTGATTGACTGTCTGCTCTGGGTGTTTTCTTCTCACAACTTAAACCCTTGGCTGCCAAGAAATGTTTCTTCTGTCATACTGTGGTCCACCCCAAAGTGTCACTTGAAATATGGTATTTAGAGCATCTTGCAGGGTTTTTTTTCTTCTAAATTTATGCTTAAACTTGCTTAAAAATTACAATTAAAAAAGTGAATGCAGGATTTGATATGTTTTACGAGACATAAGGGCAGGAATTCAGAGGGAAAGGAGCAATTTTGAGCTCTGCTCTTAAAAACGGCTTTTTTTTAAGGTCATACGTCAAACGCGTCATATTACATCACAAAGGGGAAACATCTCCGCTCTCTGACCGCGGGTATAGTTAGTAGTTGCGTTGAGTTGAGCGGTTGTGTTTTAGTGAGCTGTTATTTTTCGGTAGTTTTACATTGTATTTACCCATTTGTAATCATGGTGCAGTATTGTGTTTGTGCAGGTTGCACAAATACCAGCCTGTCAGGACATCGAGTCCACAGTAAAAAGGACCGGAGCTAGCGTTCGTTCCTGGGTGCGTTGTGCATCCACCTCCCTGCAGCACATACTCTCCACAGCTTTATCAGGAAACCGTATTACTTCTCTCTCCCCCCCCTTCGCTGCTCTCTCTCTCTCCCCTGCGGTACACGGCACCGTAAGACGTAGTGTGGAGTTGCATTAGGTAGCGCTGTGGTGGCTGTACTGCTCCAGCCGTCTCCTTTGTGTTTGTTTGTTTCCCCCTGTCTGTGTTGTTTGTGTGTGCTTGGTGGCTGTCACTCCTGGCTCCCGGCTCAACCTCCACTCACCTGCTGCAATCAGCTGTGCACCCTCCCCGACTACACACCTGCTTTCCATCAAGCCATTTACAACGGCATATCAACGGAGGCTCCACAACCTTTCTCCGCCAGATCGTCAAGTATCAGCCGTATCTCGCGTCTCTCCTCCGGTACACAGCACCGTAGTGTGGAGTTGCATTAGGTAACGCGAGATACGGCTTGATACTTGCGCATTAGTTTCTGTTATGGATCAGTATCAACAGTCCTGCCAGTAACGTTACTATATTATCAATGCTGCTTTAGATGGCCTAATATATGATAGCTAACTTTACAATGTTGTGATGTGACGTTAGCTAACATTCTGTAGCTAACGCCGGTCACTCACCAAGATAGCTGCCCAGTTCTCCACTGGTTCTCCTCACACCACAGCTCAATTTCTCTCCGATGGCCGTTATTTCTTCTAATCCTTGGCTGCTCCTGGTCTCTTGGACGCCTAGCAGGCTCATAATTATAAGGTTGTGGTCCGTCATATGCATTCGAATATTCATGTTCAACTTCTTCTGTGTCGAAACTAGCATTGGGCATTGGGATCCATGTTTATTAATCCGTTACACCGGCCGCTCTCCCCCTTGTGTCCCCCGTGTTACGTCACACGCGGGAGGTCACGTGCCGAGGCTTTTTTATGCGGAAGTGAACATTTCTTACAAAAACGACGCCAGATGTCACTGTAGTGTATATTTCTGTATATTTTTGGGGAAATTTAGTGTATTCATCATTTTCCTACACATTTATTCACAGGTGTCTTTAACCTGGAAGTTGCTCTTTAAGCATAAATGTAGAAAAAAAAACCCTGCAAGATGCTCTTTTCTCTTTTTCTTTTCTTTCTGCAGCCCCTATGGATCCACTTCTTGTTTATGATGATTTCGACTCAGCCTTCTGGGATACACCTCTTCTTGTTAATGCATACAATGTTCCGTCTCAACAAAATGCAATCACAACTTGCCTTCAGGCAGACTTCAGACTGAGCCCAGCCTATTGAAGATGGGATTGTCTGCAAATTGCAGCCTACCTCGAGATATGGATATCTGTCTCTGGCTCTTTATTTGAAAATTGGTGATTTTCTGATGTGGCTTAGAATTTGCTCGGTTATCTACACCAGACATAAGTGGATATGATTATTTTAGCTGTGGGGATGGATTACCTGGTTCTTCTCATACAGACAATAACAAGTATATCTGTGATGCTCTGAGAGGTGCCTCTGATAAACAATACTGTTATTGTTGGAGTGAATCATCTGTTTTAGGAAGCAGTGCCACATCTGATATGTGATACTACTTCGAGCACAATGGCAAAACATAGCTAAACATTCAACCCTTGTTTTTGCCAGTTTACATTGTCAGATGTACTGGAACTACAATAAGTTTAACTGCACTCAACGTGAACTCACACAAGTATTAGAGTCGTGCAAGAAAGGTTTGAGTCAGTATTGGATTTAATATTGGTCTGCAAAATGAAACTTGTGAAAAGTCCTGATGTTACTGAGATTAAAAGTATTTTTAATCAAACTTGACACATCTTATTAAGAGCCAGGTCCTCCTGGGTCGTAGAAGCCAGCTGCGGTTAGGTCTGAATCTCTTAATGAAACTGTGTGTTGACTCGCAGTGAGTAATCCATCATGTTTTTCCTGGGAGGAAACAAATAGACACGGTAATATAAACGAATGAGGCGAGATCCATTAATGACCAACATGGTGTCTTTGGCTGAAGGGGTAAATGGATGCCTAACAACCAGAGGGTTACTGGTTCACCTCCTGGCATGGCAGAGTGAAGTGTGGTGTGAGGTAAGATGCCATGTGTGTGACATGTTGATCGCGTGACTTGGGAGGGTGGTCAACATGAGTACAGAATACCGTGCAACTCCTGAATCTTTGAGGCGGCTGTGGCTCAGTGGTTAGTTTGCAGGACTTCAAATCAGGGGGTAGCAAGTTCGAGTCCCACTGCAGTCAGCATGTCGTTGTGTCCCTGGTCAAGACACTTCACCCCAACTTGCTCCTGTGGAGATTGTCCACAGTACTGAATGTATGTAAATCACTTTGGATAAAAGTGTCTAACAAGTGACATGCAATTTAATGTAATGTGTACCTACAGGGCGTTTTATTTCTTCAATCTGTTTAATGTTCTATCAGATATTAAAGAAGAAGGAAGTCCCTTTTCATAGAGTAATCTAGTTGTTCGAAATACACCCAAGAGTTATGAACAACCTATTGATTTGCAAGAGATACTGTGAGCTATGTTTTGAATCACTTGTGATACATTCCTTTTAGTCTTAAATGTCCCGTACATCCAGTTCTCAATCCTCATGCGGGCTAACTGTAAAAAGCTCTATCCTGAGTGACTGATAAAGGAAACTTTTCCAGTCTAAATATTTACTTTTAGAGAAGACATTTAGAAATTGCAAAAGTAAATGGGATAGTGGTGGTCTCATGGATAGTGAGGTGGGGTGAAGATCGGTGAGTTCAAATCCTGCCAGGAACACCACCACTAGTGTGCCCTTGAGTAAGGCACTTAGCCCTTAGTTACTCCAGGGAGAATGTCCCTGTAATTGGTAATTGTAAGTCGCTTTGGATAAATGTGTCAGCTAAATGAAATTTAACATTACATCTTCAATGTAATCACTTAAACCATATTTTGATAGCAGGCTGAGCTTGTTTTGTGTCTATTCTACTCTTTAGTGTCCTTTTGTGTATCTTTAGTGTCCTTCTGTGTCTCTTTAGTGTTTTTCAGTACTAGCTTAGAACACTTTATGTCTTTTTGGATTGTTTTTTGTCTCTTTGAGGTCATTCTGTGTCTCTTTACGGTCATTTTGTTTGTATCTCCTGACATTTTATTTATGTAAACCATACATTTGTTATTTATTCTTGACTGTAACGAGCTCAATGTAAAGGTTTTATTCAGAGAATAAGAAGAAGTCTGAAATGTTTTGTTTGATAAATTATAATGCACTATGATGCCAATTTAGGTGAGGCGGCAAGAGAGTCTCCCTAGTGAAGGAAAGACATTCATCTTGCCGTCTCAATAGTTTGTCGGTTGAAAGAGGATCGACATCCTCCATTTCTATAGAGGAACTGGCTGGGTGTGAGCGCCTTGGTATCACTTTCAGTCTCTCCTATCACTAGCAGCAGAAGTATTGCTTGCCAGAATGCCAGCCCCGGGGAAATCATTTATCAGAGCATCTCTTTAAGTTTTCGCCTCGAGTAGCTGTGTGTCGCTCTGCATACTTTCGGGGGAATATTGCTAGGATGAAGCAGCCTTTGTGACACATGTTGTTGATAAAACATCCTCACACAACCATCTCCAAAACTTTGAAGCAGGCGGCTCCTTTTGCACCAGAGTTGCTATGGGATAAGTAGCTGTATAAGCTGGGGCTGGTTGCCTTCATCACTTTCTTCTCTTATCATCAGTGGGATTTCAATTCATTTTAACAAGTTGCTGTGCCTGCATATCAGGTGGTACATTAAAAGTATATCTTCATTTTTGTTTTTCTCTTATCCATCAGACCATATCTGAGCCTTGTTATTATTTCCAAACACATGATACCTTTGCAGTAACTCCATATATTACTTGTCTCAAAATCTAAGAGATAGTATTTGGTATTTCATTTTCTTTAATCTGGTCTTTCTTATCTAGAGAGTACAAACATGTTTTACCCATTGAAGTATGATGCCTGTTAAACGCAGCCTATGTTTACTTTAATTACTTTTTTAAGTTTCTTTAAGGTAATACAATGTGAGTAATGTATATTCAAATGGTCATTTTGGATGTGAAGTATCCCTTTATGCGGACACTAAAATAAGAATCCATAACCTGGAAGTGTTTTGAGGTCCAATTAATCTCTTGTGCTCATTACAGATAGACAAACAAAATGACTGAATAATGAAACATTGAATACACAGGAGAAGAAATTAATTTAACAACTGAGTAAGTTCTTAGTTTGTCAAAGGACTTCCAGACCTGCTTCAATGCATCTTTGCATAGATTATTCAACTCTCTGGGGTTCGATGGGACAATGGCAACAAAGCCTGCAGCTAAAGCAACATTAAGGACGCTAGTCACATCCAAATTCATATATATGGAAGTTTGTTAGAGGAGATGCATTCAACATTTACAGGCAATATCCACATATTGCAGTTTGTTACTTGTGCAATGACAATACAGTTGAATTGGATATTAGTGTTGTTTGAAAATGAGCCTAAGGTCCCTTTCAAAACAGAATTAATTATCCTGTTTTAATTGTGCTATGTTTGGGTTATTTAAGAAAATAATTGTTTTTTTCGAATAGTTTTGAGTTGTTATGTTTGTGTTTTGTTAGGTAGTTTTTGTGTTTGTGGTGTCCATGTCTCTCTGGCTGATTTCTTATGGTTTGCCTGAGGTGGTGTGTGTTCCTGCAAAAGTGGAAGTGTTGCATTATGGATGTGGAAGCAGATAACCCACAATGCAGTCACTCAACGCAGTGCAAACCTGAGATGTTCGCACTTATCCATTCGACACAGCACACACACATGTAATACGATTCTGAGAAAGTCAACGTGTGCAATGTTACAAATACTGTCTTACTGACTGCTCTGGAACCGGTGAGACAATCTGTCCTCCAACGCTGTCCGTAACTCAGTTTTCTGTCAGAAAGGAGGAAAGTTTAGTTTGATTTATTCCTGTTTTCTTAATCATAACTCTTTAAGTTCTGACAACCAAAGTGGAGAGGCAAATTCCCGGTTGAGAAAAGATAGAGTAATGAACAAAAATCATTAAATGTCATCCAGAAATGATGTATTGTTCCACTGTTGTTTATCCAGGCATTAATTACAGTCCTGCATACAGCATCATATTTAACCATTCTCAAAGTCATGCTAACCTTGTGGCCCACTAACTGCAGTATAATGCTTCTTCGTGCCATTTGCATAAGACACATATGGTGGATTTAGCCGTACCTTAATTTGCATGTTGCTGAGCAGCGTCCCACTGTTCAGCAGCTGGTTGTACTGCAGGCCCCAGCCCACCTCCCCCACATAGCCCTGCCTGGGCATGGGAGGGGGGGCATGTGTGGCACCTCGGCACAGGTACCTGAGGTCACCTGTGGCCTCTGCTGAGGAGGCGCCCACACCAATGTACCGGGGGAAATAATTCGATCTCGGCCGGTAGTCTCCAATTCCATCTGGGCCTGGTTAGAAACAGTGGACATGTGAGGAAAGAAGGTAAACAAATATCCAAATGAACCTGACCCTTTACTCGCAGTTACGGTTCTACAGTCACATAGGTGTAAGAAAGAAAGAAAGAAAGGAAGGAAGAAAGAAAAGTGCATCAATGTATTTTCTTTAAAACATGCATTCTCTTTGGTTTACTTTTCAATTAGTGTAAGCAGACGTCAGCAAATGAACACTGACATCTACATAACTGTGTGCAGTATCCCACCAAGTTTTCATATCCTGAAATCTTCTTTTTGTTCCCTTTTTGTGTTTCTTTGTTCATTTCAATTTCTTATTCTCAGATTTGCTTTGCCATGAACATTGAGAGTTGCTAAAAATATAGAAAAGATATGAGAACAAAAGTAAAATATGATTTCTTGGACTTTGACCATACATTTTGGACCTTGAGTTGTTTGAAAATAAGGTCTTCAAACTTACTGTAAACTGGGTATGGTAGTCTAACAATATTCCCTCTAATATACTATTGTGCTCATGACATCAATGACAGCTTTTTGTGACATACTTCCTCTAACACACTGTAAAATACTGACCTAATAAAGGTGCATGCTCTCCATGTTTCTCCTACCTGTAAAGATCATCCTCTGTCCAGGCTGTGTCCCTCCTGCAGCTGCCTCACTGTTTTGCATCATTGTTTAGTTTAGTTACAGTCTGTACATACATCTATATAGTGGGCCCTCTGGGGATAACTCGAGCCCAGCGGTCTGCTCTGTCCATGGGGTCATTTTCGGTTGTCATGCAACCAGTGGTTGTCATGGTGTCACTGGTTGTGTCCTAGTTACATCATAAAAACGGTATGCTTCTGCTATTGAAGCATTTCTATTTGAAAAAAGAAAACACTTCCATACGCTTATTTGAAGCTAATGCACTTGCAGGATTCTTCCAGTTAAGTGGTTTTGGATCAAGCTTAATGAAATATATGTCACTTGTAATGTACATTTACTCCCTATTACTTAACGAAATAGATTGAGATAAAGGAAGAAATACCGCATATCTTATCAGAGAGCTGGTGTAAAAATGGTTTCCTTTCTCTCTTTTAATTTTAGTATAGCGAACAATCCCATTATATTAACTGCATTCTAAAATAGCCTTGGTCTGTGGCTATTCATATTCTCAGACTATGGGATTTCCCTCAGACAAAGCTTGGGAAAAGGCACTCCCCCATCCCCCCTTTAGTTTTCTTGCTTAGTTTCGCTTAATGCGTGGATGCTTATGGGATCATCATTATGTTAACTTCATCCTGGACACGCAACCATTGATCTAAGAATGCCTTTTGCGGTTTGACATAACTCCAGACTAAAACAAATGCATTACAAAATGTCTGTCCTACGGCATTTATTTGTTTCTGGGGAAAGTGGGAAAAGCTGTATTTTGGTAATGACTAATCCCCAATAAATGCTTTTTTTTTTTACTGTGTCTTTGTATATTTTTAAACAAATCACACAGAGTTAGGGCTTTTTTATGAGATCTTCATTTGATAACTTGTTATACTTCTATTAAGTGAAACTGTATAGAAACTCTGTGGAGCTCCTTGGGAAGGCCACTCCCAACAATAAACATTTTTGTTATATCATTGTGTGTTTTCATACCTGGACCTAAACATGTGTAAGTCAAAGGTATTATAGTGTATTAATTATGTATGTATCTATCTAATCATCTGTTTTCTTATTTCTTAGCCTCTGGATTAATACAAGTATGTATTCTTCTTGTGCTCTTCCTGAGCTGCTTTACATTTTCCATCTGGGATCAAAAAAATACAATCTTACATTTTAAATGTGTCATTATCTTATGATGTCGTGGAGTTATTTAAAAAATAATTGATGTGGATACAAATAGAGATAAAAAAGCTGCCAGAATTGTTTATCCGTACAATTCAAGTGTGTTTGTCTGTGGCACACAATAATGAGTTTACATTCACTTAACTCTGCAAGGACATTTATAAGATATTCGGTTATCTTATCTTGATAAAATGCATAAGTAGGCCTATTACTAAGCCATAGTTATCGCATGCATAGTTGTAGTGCATTGTAGTCATATCAATGTGTATTACCTCATTGGGTCACTAGGTGGTTGCAGAGCATCACTTATCCACACTCCACTCCCCCTTCCCATTCCTACTTTTGTTCCATTTTTTTTTTTTGTGAAATGGACTCGCCCATGAGCTGCCCCTTGTGTCTACAACGCCGTCAAGTCAAACAGAGAAAGCAACAGCTGGACAGGAAATGGAATGATTATGCCTTACAAATAAGATATTAGTTAATTGAGAACACCGAGCAATATAATAAGCAAATATAATGAAAGTATTGTCTTGGAGTCACTAAATCAAGAGCATTGAGCAAATTAAATATTGGAATGTACTAAAACAGATCATAATGTCACTGCTCGGTGCACAGAAGGGACAGCTCGTAGTCTACAGCATTTCATGCCGTATCGACGTCTACTGTAAAATTAGCATCTGTCCTTGATTTTGATTTGAGTTTTTTGAGGTAATCTGATTATTCTATCTGCTATTTAATGCAATAAAAAAAGCAATGGTTATGCATTCATTATGACATTTTGCATTATTCAAAGGTTTAAAGATTCAAACATGTAACGATTGTTAACGTCATGCAGAGCTGTAGTGTAGTGGTGCAATGAAAAACCTGGATCACAGGTTCCTCAAACAATGAAATATACATATACAAGACATACAGAAAATACAAATAGGCTACATTAAAAAAACAATACACAAACTGCAAGCTCGGGGAATTTATTGATGCATGCAGAGGACATTATATTGCAGAGAAAATTCAATGTTGAGGAGCTAAAACAATAACCTGAATATTAATGTACCTCAGTCAGACCCCTCCCTAAATACAGCGTCCTTTTCATTGTCTCTTTGTATGACCGTCAAACACGTTGGAGTTTTATTTTGAACATCTTTACAGGAAGTTTAACCGTAAACTGTGTCCGGCTTTACCCCGCTGTGTCAGTCACCATGGTGGCATACAACAGAGCACAGCGGCGGCGGACCTATCTCCACTTTTAGCTCCATTAAAAATGCTAAAATAATGGGATTTCTCAGTGAGTGCTCTCGGGTCTACCTCTCAAAATGGACTTAGGTGTATTACTGACAGGTTAGCAGTTTCGGTCAGCATACTTTTTTGTGTTTGCTGGTGCGTAATTTCTTTCCGTCGCTAGCAAAATGCTGAAGAGACAAGGAATGGCTTTCATGAACGCTGGCTTGGATAAAGGGACATTTTCTGCACTAAGAAAATAACTCCAAAGAGACAGTTTGAGCTGCGGCTTTGTGAGAAGTTTCCTCCCGGTGGGACGGGTGTTGGCAGCCGGTTTCGGGCACAGAGAGACAGACACCCCGAGGAGACTGTCGGCTGTCTGGCTCCAGTCGTGGCCTGGCACTCCCAGCTTATCCGCTAGCATTGGGATCACAAGCGACAAGAATACAGCCAAGACAGCAAGGGGGGGGGGCACTTCTTTTGTTTATATCCGTGGCTCTGGATATTCATAAACACTTATACAGGATAAGGAATTCAATATCCTGCAGACGGTGTCTTCCAAAACAATGGCGTCCTATGTGGATAACAGCTTTCGGCAGGCTGTGATGATGAATCCGGCTGAAAGGACGCAACAGGTCAGAAGACATTATGTATTATACTAATGGAATGTGGTGTAAAAGTGCTCGTATGCGGTGTGCTGCTACTTTACGGCATTGCAACATTGTGTACATCCTGCAACAGTGTGTTTCTGTGTGCAACTGTTGCCATTCAGCTTGTTCAAGTGTTACGTATGGCTACATCCCGCTAAACCCTCTATCAGCAGAGATAATCAAGACTACTTAACATAACAGGAGCTGGAGTCTTGGTGGGAATCTAAGATAATCTTGCAGCAGTGTGTTTGTGCATCCTGCTTTTAGCATTTTAGACTTGTGCAGGTAGTAAAAAGCAGTCCAAACTTGCTGGTGCAAAACAAATTATTCATAAAAATTGTGAATAAGTAGCTTTTATGAGAGACACAGGCTAATCCAAACCTAGCTAATAGCCTTTACTAGCATACCAAAAACAGACCCTACCCTTCCTTATTTGTATCAAAAGGTTTTGCAAACATTTGAAAGTCGTCGGGGTTAAGACTATCTTTGGGGTAGTTTTAGTATAGTTTTGGCATTTACTGAACCACTTAATCGGTCTACTTAAGTTATGTAAAAATAATTAAATAGTGTTTTCTTATTTCTTGTTTTTCAGGAAAACAATCTGAAATCCTTTCTGTCCCGCAGTGTTACAGCAAAGGGGACAGTGTAGGTACAAAGGGCAACATGAAATTAGTTGACAACCATTTAAAGCTGAGCACTGCCAATGCATAATGTCCCGTCCACATTATACATCAGGTTTCTGTGTAGAGTTGTTTATCTTCTGAACATTTAAATCCTGTGGTTTCACAGACACGCTCCTCGTTTTGCATGACCTCCAATAAACAGCTACAGATACATGCACTAAATCCTGGTTAGTTGTGGAGATGGCATCATTTTATTTGAGCCCTGCTTTCACTGCATCTTCAGCATGGCTTTACACACAATGGACAGTCAATCGGCCACCACTTAAACCACTGTGGGCTACAGTTAGTGGCACAGCCGCCTGCCTGTCTATTTGACATTGAGGAAACGATTATGGTGTCATCGTCGGCTTGTTAACAGTACAAGCCCATGGTCTTTACAGCTTTGTGCAGGCTATAATTTGTACCGGTGGCAGATTCCATAATGGTTATGGAAACAGAGACACGGATGAAGAATTTGGTTGGCATCAGTACAGCAATGCTCATCTAAAAGCATTATAGTCTGTATAAGGTCTGAACGTTTGTTATAATTTCTGATGAATCTGAAGTTTAAATTCTCACATGTGTCCATCAAATACAAAATTAAACAAAAATGCCCCTCAAAGCTTCTTTCGGCCAAAAGGAATGTCATAAAAGTCAAATCTTCAACACAATCAATCAACCATTATATGATTGAGCAAATCCTCACATTTACTTATTTTTTGGAGTTGTCGCCCGGGAGAAATTTGACTGAATCTACAAGAAATTGCTTGTATTGTATTCAGTTGTGGAGGTTACATATGTGATTAGTTTCCCACCAAATTGGTGATTTTCTCAGTTGGAAATAGTTGCAGGTAGTTTTGATGATATGTTCCTTTAAATAATTAGAAATAGCCTATCAGTGTTCTTTATTGTTGAGATGAGTGAGGATGTGATTCAGAACTGACATGTGATACAACCTGCACATCCTGCTAACTACCTGAGACAATTACATCCACATGGCTTTCACTGTCATATCTACGCCTGAATGCTTTTAGTGAGACTTTCCAAACATGAAATAATTTCTAATCTAGAACATAGTCTGATTTATAGATACTGAGGCTTGGAGCACACATGGTATGAACCAAGGATGTGTCAATCCATATGCATAACATTTCTGTCAGGAAGTCTTTGAAACTATGATTAATGAATGGAGAGGAGACTAGGACAGTTTGAACACTGACTAAATGAGTTTCAAAATCCTTCACGAAAAGCCTAGTACCCTAAAAAGACATGCACGACTGACTGCATCCAAATATCACAATATCTTTTGACCAAAAAACTCATTTGCAATGACACTTTATGGTTGACTTTATGTGCTTTCTTAGTGGATAACAAATCTCAATTCCAAAAGGACATGCCATCACTAAACTGTAATGCAGCCTTTAAAACCTAGAAAAGACAACACGTCTGACATACAAAATCTAAGACGATATCTTATCTCATATTACAATATCCATCTAATATCAATATATTGCCCTATAAGTCTTTTTGCCCTGGTTTTGAAAAGCAGTATATTCCTGTCTTCTGTGATTGTTCTGCAGTAAAACCAAGGAGACATGTTCATAATAGAAACGTCTTTTCGACTTTAATCTTCATGGTGTTGAATATCTTGTGACTGTGTGGTTGTTTTTCAATAGCAGCACCTTCTCCGGTGTTCTTTTCAAGTGTCTAGCGACCGTGGTGCCTGACTCTGTTTATCCTAATGGTGTTGGCAGGGCCTCTCCGTCGGGATTAGCTAACGGTTAGCGGGATCCGTCTTTATCTGTCCAGTCTGACCACAGTGGGATTGACCCTCTGCCTCGCCCTATTGTCACATGACAGGTTGAATTGCTGCCCACTTGACAGCTTGTGTTCACACTGGTTTTGTCAGTTTCCTCTGCTTGGATTTGGACTGTAACTGGGAGTGCAGTGTGTTTTTCTCTCGGCGTACAAAGCAGGCAATCTGATATTCAGGAGCGCAGAGGGGGCTCTGTAAATTAATGCACCGCTGCACAGTTTTGCAGTTCTGATATGAAATATGATAACATGCAAGGCAATTTCATTTTTAATTTATTTTTTATCTTGAAATTAAATCATTGAGTCATGACTAATATGATTTTTGGTTTTGCTGTAATATTACAGTATAGTTTTAAAGTGCTGTTTACATTTCCCTCCGAAGGATAATATTCCCACAATGCAGCAGCACTATGTACAGTAACATTACAGTATTGCTGTAATACAGGGGGTCCGCCGGGTCTTGAAAAGTATTAAAAGTTGATCAATCAATTTAGCAAAAATTAAGGCTATTAAAAAGTATTAAACAGCATTTCCCAAGGTATTACATGTTGTAGCTTGTTTTCAATAAGTATATAAATGGTCCAAAGAGGTTGTATTCTACAGTCTGCCTGAATGTAATCTTTGTGTAGGTGTGTAGTGTGATTCTGTGTAGTTTATTTATGGTATCCCGTTGGATTTGACGTCATCTGAACAGGACATCGCACGCTCACTGCTTGATAGCGCGAAGGTCTGTTTACGCCGGTTGCTAAGCAACATCGTTATGGGGAAATGCAAGTCTGCGTCCAAATGGTTGGAAGATAAGGAGGAAGGACAATCAATACTTATAGTAAATGTGAGGTAAAGTGTGTCGCCAAGGTAACCGGTTAAAACTCAAAATGGCCATGAGGTCTTAAAATGTATGGAAAGGGTCTTAAAGCATCCCCCACCCTCTGGAACTCTCCACCCCCGAAATCCGCAGCGCCCCAACCCTGGACACTTTCAAAAAAGCCCTCAAAACGCACCTTTTCACAAAGGCTTTCCCCACTATATAGTTAGTTTGATAGGTTTATTTTTCCGCTACTTGCTTGCCCCCCCCCCCCCCCTAACCTGTCTTCCTCTTTTCCCCTACTCCCCCCCCCTACCCGACTTGTAAAGCGACCTTGGCTTTCGTAAAAGGCGCTATATAAATATTATGTATTATTATTATTATTAAAAAAGGTCTTACAAGGTCTTACATTTGACTTCAGGATTCCTGCATATACCCTGCAATATTACAGTATGGTTTTAAAGTAATAATATTCCCACAATGCAACAGCACTATAGTAACATTACAGTATTGGTGTAATTACAGTATGGATTTAAAGTGCTAATATTCCCACAATGCAGCATCATGTACCTACAGTATCACATTGTATTACAAATTCAAAGTAAATGACTGTGGGTAATTAACAGACATTTGTTACAGTGCAACTATAACCTTCTAGACAAAGACATCTCTACCTAATGGTGCTGTTCAGATGATGGATTTCATCATTGTGGACTCAATCCACTGAGGGTTCATGGGGGTTTTATCTGAAAGAGCTTCTCCCCACTGTCTCCCCTTAGGGAGGTCTTTTTATTCTCTGTTCAGAAAGACCGCAGGAGATCGGACACATGATCAGATTTGCAGGCGACACAGTGACAGAGAAACTGCCTCGGAGAGTATGAGTCTATATTTAGGCAGCGCACACTCATGATGATCAGATCCTTTAACTCAATCAATCAAAGATATGGCAGTGGATTCTGTTAGACGCCACAGCATTGCAAAAATGCCACCTTGACATTTTATGCGTTTGTTTCCTTTGCTTAGTAATTTGGACTGTCAGTCAGACAACATAATCTGTAATAAGCCCTCTTTCTAAGTCTGAAAATGTATGTTTGGCTATTAAACAAATCCAACATTAATGATAGTTTCTTTCCTAGAATGCTTGGTCGTTATCAACCGTGACGTAAGGACTGTGTGTGTGAAAGTGGTATCTCTGACATGTTTGTTTGTCAGGTCACTAGGTGGGGGCCGGGCTAGTTGCCGTCCAAACTCCGCTTTGAACTCTGTTTTTCACTTGGAATAGTGTATGCTGCGTGCTTTGAGAAATGCTGGTTCATGTTGTTCCTTATATTTGATTCATGACTGCAAATGCACTTTCATTTCTGTCGTCCATTGGGCTAAACTGAACTGATTTGAACCGTACTTGTAGATTCAGCATTAGTTTATTTAACTGTGGTTCATAAGGAACCATGTTTAGGAAACAACTTAATCAGTAATTAATGTCTCAAATCACTTTCTGTAGTCTTATAGGAACACAAACCTGCACAGGTAAGTCCTTTGTCTTTGAGCGTGTGTGTTGATGTGCACTAAGTGCAGCCCTCTCTCCTCTTGTTTGGCCAGGTGTTAAAGCTAAAGGCCACAAACAACAACAGTCCTCCACTGAGGTGACCCTGCTTCACAGTCACATATCTGCAGGGACAAGCTGCCTACTTTGTTTCCACATATTATTCACAGGAGATCAGCACAAGCCTGCGGTGACCGTACTGAACGAGAGTGAAAACAAATGCATCTGGGCCGGATATTCTTGACCTCAGTGACTTGTTGGGGAGAAAAATAAATCTGAATTTCCAGGCCGTTAGCCCGTCATTACTCAAACTCAAATACAAACGGTGAGGAGTTAAATGGTCCAGCTAAAATAGCAAACATTCAAATAACCAAATACTCCTTTTCAACAACCGTGGCCTCATAGAACAACATTCAATAGAAACATATAACGGCCAAGCATAACAGACCTAGTAAAAAGCTTTTTGTTTTCAAAATATTCTAAAGGAACACAGTATTCACTTAACTTAAGATGAAACTGGGCAATACCTGCAATTTGCATTACAGCAAATAATCTGTATCTTATACAAAAAGTCTGTTTGCAAAAGTTACATTTAATAGGCAATTAGGCGATATTGCATTACATTTCAATTTGAGAAAGTAGCTTTTTGCCACTTTTAATCACATTGTGTTGCTATAGATAAAAACAATATTAACTTGCACTGAAACTATAAATACTGACATAGGGCTGCTCGATTATGGCAAAAATCATAATCTCGATTATTTGGGTCAATAATTGATATCACGATTATTAAAAACGATTATCCATTTACTTTGAAAACACCCATTTATTGGAAAGAAAAGAATTTGAACAATATATGTTTAACAGTTGATTACCCTGAACTTGAAGTATAATTCAACTGAAAAACCAATAAAAAAATAATCGTTTTGTTTCGATTACGTTTTTTTTCATAATCGTTGCACACCAAAATCGTAATTGCGATTTAAAACACGATTTATTGAGCAGCCCTATACTGACATGCTAATAGTTACTTCAGGTTGTAAAATGACTGATGGGCACAGAGCTGCTCCCTCTCAGCATCCTGTCCTGTATGAGCAGCAGGAAGGGGAAAAGCGTCAAGATGCCTTCCTAACTTAAGGCGGAAGAATGACCTGACAACAAAACCTCTTTAACCCCACAACATGTTTTCCTTTTCTGGATCTGGGTGTTGTTTAGTGACTGTCTTCCTATTTGTGTTTGGGCGTTAGAGGCATGTGAACCTTTTTAAAAACAAGAGGCAGGACAGATTTTTTTCTACTCCAGTCGTTATGCTGTAATTTTCCCAGGCAACTCTGGGTTTTGCTACTCTCCCAAAAACTCCCGTCCACTATGTAAATGTAGGCCCTGCTTTGCCATTTTGCTTGCGCTCTGCAGCTTAAACCTTGGAGGAGTAAAGTGATGTCACATGTTATTCTAGTGTTTAACGTGGAGGCTGAGTGCAGGCTGATGTGGTTACACTCAGCGCGGTCACAGTGACGTATTCCTCCCTGTTTAAATACAGGGGAAGATTTTCAGGAAGGGGTAAAAGGAAACAAACACACTGACATACCCACACACACACAGAAGACCAGCAAAGCTCCTGATTGGCTCGTTTAAATCACGCTTTTTATTTCCACTCGTGGTATTGTAATGGCAATAAAGCACTGGTCAGTGGAGCCATAAAAGGTATTGAATATTGTATTAAAATGATCGATTCTCCACTGTTATGACTGTACAGGGAGCAACTGATGAAAAGGTTGAACCTGAAATAATATGAGAGGCCACTTTACTGCTGGAAGATGGCATTTATAGCTGTTTTACAGTTTAATTGAACGGATGAATGTCCCATCGTGGTGAAAAACAAGCCGGGAGTCATTTGCATTGCAGAAACTAGAATACAGCAGGATGTTTGTGTGCCTGTGACTCCCTGACATCTAATAATGAAAAGACCAATCCTGGTGTAGTTTGTGTTTTTAAATGCACCACTGAGATTGGAGTAAGTTAAACAAACTGCGGCTTCACCCCACAAAGCTTGATTTACCAGAAGCGGAGCACAAAACCAAGCTGAGGCGCTTCAATGTCGGCAGTATTTCTACCGCTGTGACATGTTGATACTGATGATGAATAAGGTAGGTTGATATTTAATCGTGAAATATAGATGTAGTTTAAAACGTCACATTCTTTTTCACCATCAAATCAAGTTTTATTTATATAGCACATTTTTAAAACAATTTTTGTTTTGCTGTACATGCAATAAAAACACTCTACTACAATAGCAAACAGAAGACAACAAATTACAACAGCAAAAATAAAAATCACACACAGGGAAATGTGAGGAGTCGTGCTCCGCTCTGACTAGAAGAAGTGAGTTTTAAGTGTAGATTTAAAAACCCCTAGGGTCTGGGCCGACCTCACATGGAGGGGCAGAGTGTCTCAATCTCGGATGATTGAGAAGTAAATATTCTTTGTTTCCTTGTGTTTTCCACAATCAGATGTTGATTGAGTAAATAGGTTTACGGCCCGTCCACACGGCGACGTGCGTTGAAGCTTCAACGCTTCTGCCCATTCACTTTGAATGGGGAGACGTCACGCTTTGCCGAACTGCATTGTGGTTCCGTGGCTTCGCTTTGCTCGCTTCAAAAGTTGAGCAATGTTCAACTTTTCAAGCTTCAACGGAAGCATCAGCCACTCGAATCATAGGCCAGTACAAGCTCTAGCCAATCAAACTGTGTGCTTGTGTGTCCGGGGCGTGAGATTCATGTGATTGGTTGTTGGTCGAGTTTCAGACACGCCCACCGGCAAGCTTCAACGCACGCCGCCGTGTGGACGCTGCGTTAGAGTTGTTTGAGTTGGGATATCATCCTCCTTGCTTGATTTTACTCCATATATGAATGGCACTAGAAATCTGCAGGGAGGATCGGTGGCTGCATTGCATGCTGGTCTATTGAGTCTATTGATTAGAATAAGGAGAGCTTTGTCTACTCAATAGAGTTTCTCATTAAGTCCTGTTTTAGAAATGTAGGGCTGCACCTAATGATTACTCTCTTTAATGATTCATCTTTCCAGGTATTTGAGGTTTTAGAAAATAGGGCACACACGGCTACCGTTTTCTCCAAGCAACATTTAAGAGACCATTCTCTCTTTTTAAAGAAATCACATAACAACCGAGGAACTGTCAGTGAACCTGTAAGTTGAGCTGAGAAGACAAGATAGGTGTGAAATGTGTTTCACTTTAACTGTGCCTGCGGTGGAAGTAACTTTAGATGAATTGTTCTGAGATGTGTGTGTGTGTAAAATAATTCACTGCCAAACAATAAAAGCTTTTTTAGACCGTGTTTAAGGCGGATACTTCCTCCGGAGGAAGTATGTGATTTTGCCAAGTCTGCAAGAGTATACATGAAACCTTCGGCAGAATCATACCAGTGTTCCATTTCAAACAATAGAGGGTGAGGAGAGGAAGTAACACCAATTTTTTTTTAAAAAGTATATCGAGAACCCGTATCCTGGCTTTTGAGCTACCTTCTTCTTTCTGCTTTTATATTCTGATCTTCAACATGTAGGGCTCACTCCAGGTTGTGTGATTCATGTTGTAGTTTCTTTCATTTATCGGGTTGAAGCTTCCATTCCTGTACGTTTGCAAGATTATAAATAGAGAAAGAATGCCCTTTTAGTTTTGATTGCATGTAAACTTTTAGTGCAGTTTAGATTGAACCCTCTGGTCCCTTTGGCGGTCTGCATGATGCATGACATGCCCCCATAGCTTTATATTTTCTGATGAAACAGGACAGTGCCTGCAGGGTCACACTGTACATGCCACTGAATCCCACACATTATAAAGTCAAAGGCATGTTTGAGTTCCTTATGTTTCGCATTCCTTGAGATATTTTTAAAGCAAAGAAAAACAGCTCTGGATTCAAGGCTCCAGAAATTCCATTGGCCTTCACAGCAGAAGGCAGTAGACCTCATCCCACCGAGCGACCACAGTCTTTACATAACTTAGCCCGAGACCCACTTGGCTGCTTGCAGAGCTCAGAGAATAAACCGTTCCTGACGTGCGATATTTACACGACTGCTATTGAGTTACGCTACATGCTGCGGCTGGCATTAACCAGTTAAACGCCACGGCCCCGCGGGAGGGGGCAAAACGCAACATCTTGCAAGAAACAGCGTCTGAGGGCTTCTTAACCATTTAATAAACTATGAATGTGTCATACTCACTTAACGGGAAGAAACTCAGCTTTCAGACAATACTAACCATGTCTAGCTAAATGAAACAAAAGGGTAATAACAAAGGCTCTGAATTAGCCCCTAACGCAATTAGCACAGAACTCAAGGTAAAATACCCTTATTACTTATCATATCTGCACAAACAAGATATCGATTAGCAAGCTGAGATTCCACAGATTCCAGACGTATAAGTATCATCACTGAGCGATCAGAACTCGCGACATGGGAAGCAAAACCAGACATCAGTGGTTTTCACTATAAGTCATGTTTTCTTTTGGATGGACACTATAATTATTTTACTATGTTTAATCTGAATTTACTTTAAAATAAAAAAGTTCTATATTAATTCTGACTTTTCTACATCCAACTCACAGGTTTATCATTGCTTTGAGAAAAAATATGATTAATTTACCCCTTTTAGAAGTGAAGATATAGTCAATTGTTCTGGGAATGTCATTTAAAGGCCCGTCCACACAGCGGCGTTGGAAGCTTCTTCCCATTCACTTTGAATGGGGTGACGTGACTTTTCGCCGAACTGCATTGTGGGAAGCAGAGCGGAGCTTTCCTGGCGTTTCAGGCTGCAAAAGTTGAGCAATGTTCAACTTTTGAAGCTTCTGAAGCTTTCGGTGGAAGCGTCAGCCAATCAAATCATATGCCAGTACAAGCTCCAGCCAATCAAACCGCTGCTTCTGTGTCTGGGGCGGGAGATTCATGTGATTGGTTGTTGGTCGAGCTTCAGACACGCCCACCGGCAAGCTTTTTCCAAAGCCGCTGTGTGGACGGGCCGTAAGAGCTTCATTCCTAAAGGAGATGTTGGAAATTCCAGGTTTTTGGAAGACGCATTACAAGAAAAGATCGATAAAGAAAAAAACGTGCTTCATACATTTTCTGTAATCTGTAAATGGTCAATGATGTAAACAACTAGCAGCCTCTTTGGGTGAATTTGTATTTTCCCCCAGTCCCACGCACTACATGCTCACTCTGGTGAATAATCTGCAGTATAATCCGCCCTCTTGGGGCAGTGCTCAGACATGCAGTGGATCAGATGGAGAGCTGATTAATTTGTGTGATTAGCGATCTCTAAATCCCATTCAGTATACGGCTTCGCCACGCAGCTCACACTTATTTACAGTATTTGTAACAATGGCACAGAATGACTGCTGCTGTTGCTAAGGCTGCTTATACCCACAATTATAATGCTATTGTCTTGTGAGATTTTAACATGAGGATTAATAAGTGAGAGCAGGGCTACATGTGCTTACAGCCTTTTACAAAATGAATATTTTCAATCTTTCATAAGAGGGAGAAATGAATGCTTTCATGCGTAGATTGCAGTTGGTTAAACTCGTTGTGCAGACCTTTTCACTATGAGTTTCATCAGGCATATACTGTATATCTGCTTCCTAACTAGAGCCAGCTTCATTAACACCATGCCCTGGGGGACTGCTCACCTAAGACTTTCACATATTCATCAGCGAGGTACTGGTAGCTTCCACCACTGCACTGAAAGTACTTTTGCTGCTCATGTATCCGTTTCTATGTTCCTGCCAATGCTGCAAATCTATACCTGTCCCTTAGGATATTAATGCACCTGCAAATATTCAAAACATGTGTAGTGTTGTTTTTCATTTTCCTTCCCCTTCCTTTTTGCTATGTTGATGTTTCACTCACACATTCATTTGTTTTTATTGTCTTAAATTATGCTGTGGTGCTTTTATGACTTCTTAACATGTGGGTTCATTGATCATTGTACGCCTCCTATATGGATGTCTTATTGTTTTGTAAAGCACTTTGTCTGTGAAAAGCGCTTTATAAATAAACTTTACTTACTTACTTACATTGGTTAATTGCCACACTTGTTAAGATTGAAGCCACACAAGTGATCTCCTCCCACCAGCCAATGGTGTCTGTATGCAAAATGAACCGCCCCTTTCAGTGTAAACACAGATAGGGCTGGTGTGTAAAGGGAAAGTGGGGGATCATGGGAGACGTTTGATAACATTATCAGTCACATTATTATTATTATACTTTGTTTTTATTGAACATAATTGCACTGAATTCCAAACGTACATAATGTCATTTAACTTTGACATTCGAAAATACAATTTCAATTTGCATCCACATGTTGAGGCGCAACGGGCAACTCAAAAATGAAATAAAAATAAAAAACGACTGTCCAAAAGAGCCCTTGTCGGGAGTTTCAATCTCAATGGTTTCCTGGATTATCTTGTTCAATGTGTTTTTCTTCTTCTCTATATAATGTCCATCCTTTCCACTGGTCTTCCATTTTTGGTAGACTTAGTCTCAACCGATGTGTCAGTTTTTCCATTATGTAGATTTCCTCTATATCTCCATCCATTGTCCTTGGGTAGGGATATCCACTTGCCCCCATATCAGTCACATTATTCACAGGTATCTTTGACCTAATGGATAATTTAACATTTTTGTTTTTGAGGACTCAGTGTCAAGCCATGATGTTGACTCGTAACACTGTTTGCCGGATGGACCTTTGATCCTAATGTGTCCCGTCCTGCCTCGTGCAAACCGTGGTTTATTAACAGCTGTGGTGGAGGTAGGCAGGTGAAAACGCGCATTGAGAGCTAAAAGAGGTGATTCATTACAATGCAAGTATGAGCAGAAACATCTGTCTTTGCTAATGGATGCTTGTCTCAAAAGTGAAAACTGCTGCAGCAGCACATTGAGTTCTGCAGGTAGGAACATGCAGCATGTTGGACAGCCGGGAACAAACAGGGGAAAATAGCCCCTTTATAACAATGTTTCCCCCATTTTATAAATCGGTGATTCGGACTGCTGTTGTTCCACTTCCTGCACACGGTGGAGCAGATCGGTGTCTTGGTGAAACGTTATCTTTGTAATTGGTCCCTGGGGGTTTGTCTAACCTGCGGCTGGTCACGTTTCCCACTCTGCAGCCCTCTGTCCCTCCGTTGCCCATCAGGGAAAATGATGGTTCATTACCCAAGGTCTGGACGTAATCTGATTCTCTCTGGAATGTTTGACAGTTTCTCCCCTGCTTCGTGCTTTTTGGAAGAAGGGGATAATTATCTTAGCTTGAACTGAAACAACGGTTACCATTCAGACCGCTTGGGTGCCAGTCTGACATTATCGGGATGATCTATCCTTCTCTTAAACCAGATAGCTTGTGTGTGTGTGTGTGTGTGTGTGTGTGTGTGTGTGTGTGTGTTTCCAGATCTTTCAACCTCCAGGAAAGGTCTGTAGAAACACATTTATTTCTGTGATGCAACCTTGCCCTTTAGCCCACTTGACATTTATTTCACTCTGGTGACATTGTGGTAGGCGTTCTCTCACCATTCGAGCACTAATTCCTCTCTAAATACTATGATGTCAGTTACAGCCCGGCATAATTTATTAAACGTCGTTAGTCCACCGGCGCCTCAGACCTTGACCGGGCTAATTGACACATCGCCTCGGTTGACCTCAAAGTGCCATCCTCTGCCAGGCGTTTTCCCATATGGCCCGATATTTCCGTCGTACTCAAACTGCTCCTGCTGAGAGCAAACCCTTTACATTAATCATTCAAGAAACGGCTTACACAATCCCCCATGAGAAGCTAATGTGTGTGCAGTCTCCTTATAGCAGTATTTGTGATTGAGTCATGTGTTTAGCTCCACATTTTCATAATAAAGTGGAACATTTCACTGCATTATTGATTCAAATGGACTATCATCATTACATCATACATATTGCTAATGTGATTCTGTGTTAGAAGTGACTAGTTGTTAAGCGTCGCTCATCACTGCCGATGCATCAGACACTGCTGTATATGTGGGACGTGAACATTTGAGATGATGAGACATGATTCAACTCTAGGACAGAGAATAATGGCTGATGACGGAAAGATTTTCTCCCCAAAAATCTACATTTTCAAGTGTTTCTCATTCAGTGGAAATGAGTCCATTGTAACTGACAACAGTTCCTAAATTCCCACGTTACAATCATTTGACAGTGGTTTTTCATTTTGTCGTAATTAAGTTTGGCTTTTGTTCTTGCTTACCATTCTAATAATGCATATGAGTTGTCAAATGTATAGCTCTTTTGTAAATGTCACATTTTTTACGCTTAGAGAATTACTCTTTGCTTAATATCCATATCCATGGACAAATGTCAGTTTACTGCCATTCAAATAAAAATAAAACTACCACTTAGCACTTACACATTGTAAAACAAACTTGTCAGACTGATTTTAAAGGTTGCATTGTTCATGGTTGTTTTGTCATTCAATCAGTTTGTGGAAAAACACGAGTGGACTTGGCAGGATTGACCTATGACAGATTAACACAATTGTTTAAACACATTTGTCACCATGTGAATATTCATTGTGCCATGTTCTATGGTATATTTAACTTAGCACTGTCGGTAAGTGCTGTTAAAAGTCACACGAGATATGTGACTCACATTGGGACAGCGTTCATGTGATGCTTTTGTCGCTCTGCCCACCTGTTAGGCCTGACTGCCTGTGGCTTTTTTATTATTGTGCTATATGAAGACTGCATTTGATTTATAATTGGAGGGAAAGATGCAGGCCGTTCATGCATGCTTCCCTATAGGCCCGGCTGCAATTGTGGTGCAGACCCAACACAATGACTGCCTGTTACTTCCAGCTTCTGCTTGTCAAAAACACTTAAAATCACACCAATTATTTTGTCGCTGCACTGGGAATGGCTGTTTTAGTTAGATTGTACCAACTGCAGTTGTACTCATGCCAAGTATTTAAACAAAGACTTGTATTATAGCCCCAAAACACACGAGTTACAATCTAACATATAGATATATTTTATAGAACAGTATAACTAATTGCATTAAAACAACCACATTTGAGAAGTTTAACATTTTTAACACTTGCTGTTAAATAGGAATAAGATAAGATGAACCTTTATTAATCCCCGAGGGGAAATTCAGTTGTACAAAGCAGCAACAGGGTAAGCGTGAAAAAACAGGACAGCAAAGATTCACACGGATTAATAAAATGAAAAATAAATAAAATCAAGAAAAAAGACTATGAAATAGGAGATATGCTGAAGTAACTCTCAGCATATGTACATATTTGGTCATCTAAGTTATAAAGTACGGAATAAGTTAAAGTGACAAGTGAAAATGGACATCTGTACACATAGTGACATATCTATCTACCTACCTATCTGTCTACTAATAATAATATGTTAACATGGGTTGTGGAAACAGTGTATACTTATGTCCAGTGATTTAATTGTATTTCTGTCACATAATAGCTTGCAAGTGCAACAGCCATTTTTTATATTTGTGATCATGCACTTTGAAGACAATTAAATAGGTTCATTTTTATGAAAGACAATTTCCACATAGTGCCAATAACACCATACATCTCAAGCAGTAACTAGCAAATACAAATTGCAAATTACAGTTTATTGCAAAACTAAAGAAGATTGAACCAAGCAAAATAAAATCATAATACAAGTTGAAGGAAACGGTAAGGGCAAAACAAACGCGGCATGTATCCTTAAGACTAGAAAAAGCGATGCCAAGGAAAGGGAAAACCTTAAATTGTGACAAGCCCCTCCAAAGATAACAATCACAATGGGTCGCCATGTTTCTTTTGTAAAACATCCTCAGGATATAGGCTGAAGTCCCCGTCTGTCTGGAGCTTAGGTCTATTTTAGTCTGAGTGGAGTGAAAGGCCTTGGGTGGGATCATAAGGCAACTCTGTAAACAGGAAACTTCCATTCAAGACGAGGCAAGCCGGGCGTACCGATGTGGTTCAGATACACGAGAACACTGTCATGAATTACTGAGTCGTGCTACTCTCCGCAGTCCTTCAAGATCTCTCTACTGCACTTTACTCAGAACTGATATTAATGTGTACTTGAAGTGATTATACATGACTTTCCAATAGAGAATCTGTCCTTATATGCTTAAGCAGCTCTCACTTCCCGCTATCTCTTAGTCGCTGTTCTGACCTTAACCGGCAGCTCAACAGATACATCATCAGCTCACATTAACCAAATGGCTTTTTGTCACTTGCTTTGGAAAACATAACAGCGTCGTTGTCCCCTTTTTAGATGCAAGATTTACAGCTTGACATTCACAGCCTTGGAGACAAAAAGGTGAGGAGTCACACCTATCACGTGCAGGCGGTCGACCCCCCCCCCCCCCCCCCCACACACACACATCCCAATCCCCATCTATTTTGATGGCAAGTGATGAAAGAGCAAGGATGACAATGTTGCCTCGATACCAACAAAGACTGCTGGCTCGCTCCCAGCTCAGAGGGAACATGCTGTTCATGTGCCGATAGAGAACCTCTGGAACCTCTCCAAACATGAGACCACTGCCACTGCCAAGGTTGCATTTAAAGTAGTTAAGGAATTTGCTGTGCCACTTTGCCAGATTGGAAACAGTACGGTAAGTCATCTCTAATTAAGAAACATGTTTGAATTCGGTCGCCTGCACCTGTTTTGACGTGGCAAATGAAGTCACTTGCTTATACTAATTGCATGTGTAATGCAGTAGGAGTTTATAATGGACATATGGGTAATATTTCTTCATTTTTCATTGTATGGTTAGAAGATGTCCACATCCTTTTTCTTAAAAGAATAGGATGTGGAGGTGTTTTGGTACAAAAAACATCACATTTATGGGAACAAAAATCTCAAAAGCATCTGATTAGTACATGCTTGCGTACAAGTTGAGAGGGACAAACCTGCAAAAAATGTACAAAGGATACATTTCAGACAAGACAACATCTGTTAACATTACCTCAATGTCTTGCATCTTTCCCTCTGGGACTGTTTTGCAGTGAAACTTTCTGAAAAACATCAGAGTATGTTACCATAACAACAGATTGTACACACGATTTCAAACCAGAAAACAAACTCCAATGTCCCTGTGGCGACCAGAGAGTGTGTGGCCTTGAGGCTCAAAGAGAAATCTGGCTCCTGTGAAAGCAGTCCTCGTATTGAAAGAGTTTCTCTGGTTGTTCCCTAGCAACCAGAGGAGCATTGTAATGCTGCAATTACATGGTGCAGTAACCCATAGGAGAAAACAGCACGGATTTAAAAATATTGATTATGGAATCCCATAAATATTTCAATGGGTTTAATGGCCGAGGGAACCGACCAAATGAACGCAGTTACAGGTTAATATTGAACCCAGGCAGAGTTGGGAATCTGTGTTATTTTTCGCCCATTGTGGAGCTCTGGGGGGGGGGGGGGATTTCATTAGTAGCTCTCCTCAAGCCTTTAGCTTTAAGTTAATTGGACAGAAGAAAGGGGGGAAGATAGCATTTCTGGTTCATTTAGGCCACCAAGCAAGCCCCAGGAAGATTAAAGCACATCCCCACTTTCTCCGCCCTTGCCTTTGCTCCTTGTTTTCCCTTTGAGCTCCGATGAATTGATCTTTATATGATGTTGCGTAACTTTGTGATGATTGCGCTGCACCTCTTTGAGGCCTTTGTTTGAGCGAGATGGAGCGGGTTTCATTTGGCCAGACAGTTGCCTTTGTTCCCGGAGGACAGACCTGCTACGATGAGGTTCAATGACGGAGCTGAGAGGTCTCTTTGTGTCCAGTATCGGCTGAGTCCACCGTTGAATTTTGAGCAATTGTTGTGGCTGCCTGTTTACTGTATGGCTAAAATAAATACTGTGGTCTTACCAACATATCATGATGATTAGTCTTCACTGTTTCTACTGTCCCCTTTAATCATTTTGAAGAGCCATTGCACCAGCTTTCAACACATTGTAGCAGAAGAGAAACCTTTATTATTCCCAAGATGACATACTTTGTTTTGCTCAGGGATCCTCAGTGTAGGGATAGGGTTATCAGATGATTACGGTTACTATGCCACGTGGAACTGCCGTGATGGGACACTTGCTGAATCCTTTCAATGGCAACCAAACACTTCTGTGAGTGAACAAAACAAAACACAGTATCGATGGTAGCTTGGTTATTTAAATACAGCTTGGTAAAGGTATGATGTCCTGTGTCGTGTTTTTCTCTGACCAATCGGTGATCTGCATGTTTTAACTGATACTGGATTATCTTACTATCTGCAAACCTTGAATGAGGTGGTGCCAAAAAAAAGTACCACATATTATCCAGGACTTTTGTTAATGGGTAACCTAAAAAGAAAGAGTAGAATGGAGTTAGGTTATGGCTTACCATGCAGTGGAAATACAGCACTATATATCTTGTGTGTTTTTTGTAACAAATTGTAAAAATATAACTCATACCCTAAAACAGGAATAATGATTATGAATTGTGCAGACCAGTAGTAGATGCAGTATGTTTCTCTCAGGCTGTGTTTATAGTTGGGTACGGTGGCTGGCTCTGAATGAGGCTTTGGTCAGAGCTGCGGTTGTCATATCATTTGGTGTAAAATGTTGTCTTTTGTCTGTCCAGACGAATAAAGGATCTCACTGTTAAACTTATTAGATCCAAAAACAAACTGTGTTAAAGCTGATAGGGACATGATTAATTGCACTTTGGCGATAACAAAATGGAAAGGTGAAGAAAAAAACTAAATATTTCTAAACCCCTGGGATTTGTTCAAGGCAGACATGAACAGTTGACTAATTTCATATTTAAAGTTGTATTTAAAGGTAGGGTAGGTACGAATGGAGAAACCAGCTCGAGTGCGCTAGAATTTGAAAGTACGCAACCGAAAAAAATCTGCCCCTTCCTTACAGAGCCCCTCTTCGAACACACGAACGTGCACATGACCAATGAGGGCACGAGATAAGTTTGTGCACAGATGGAAGACTGACAGGCAGGTAGGCCATCCAGTTATTTTAGCCGGGCCGGCTCAGATGATTGGTCGTGCTTTTTACAGCGCCAAGGCTTCCACAGATGAAAGGTGTTTTATGTATTTATTGTCATTTAATATATAAATTGCTATCGGGATGTTAAGAGCATTCCATGGAATATAACAAAAAGTGTTTCTGAAGTGATTTACCTACCCCACCTTTAAAGCAACTTAAATCAATATTTTTATAAAAGCTATGTATCAAATGACAAAGGGTCACTCATAGCGATGAACCTTCAGATAGTTATTACCCGAATCTAGATCCTCTAGGATTTACTGACCTTTATAGCGAGGTTCAGTTTATTGTTTAACTCTCCGAATCCCAACGTGACTGTTTTGGTTCAGTGTCTTCCTTGATAAACGTTGTTTTCGGGAACAGCATGCAGCCAAAAGGGAGGCAGCTAAAAACCCAGTTTACACTATCTGCAGCAGAGCACCAAACAGTGACCAGGTGCCTCAGAGAAACTTCATTCTCCTCATCTCACACACACAGAGTTTAATCCACGATCCTTTAATTTATTCTTGTAAAGCCGTTGATAGCTTTGACTTCTTGCCCTGTGTGACAGCACTCTGGTATTATGGGGTGTGACCTAGTCAGCTAATATTATTCAGTGTTAATTAGATCTCTGTGACATCCTCTATCAGTGCGGCCTGGCTAATATGTAGATAAAATGGCACCATACGGATGCAGGAAAGTAAACTCTTACAACTTGTTTTTACCCTCAAGGACAGCAGCGAGTGCAGCATTGTGTCCTCACTGTGTTTACTGCATTAGTAATCAGTACATATGCTCAAAGCAATAAACCACCCTTATTCCCTTTGTGCCGTACTTCTTTCTATACATCACACTGTTGTTATTAAGTGAATTAATAAAGTAGCTCTCCCTTAGTGCTGACCACTTCATTCTCCTCATAAATAATTTCCTCTCTTATCCCGTAACTTAGAGCAACTCTCCTCCTCAGGTACAAGAGTGACTCAGGTATTTGTGTTACTCTGCGGAAATAGAGAGGCCTTTTCCCTCCCATCATCACTGATAGGAAGGGGTCTGCGTCACATCAGAGATAAGGCAGGGGGCCCTAGTGCAGCAAGAGGATTGTGAAACGTTCTCACTAGGGATGTCCCGATCACCTTTTTTTGCTCCCGATCCGATTCCGATCATTTGATTTTGACTATTTGCCGATACCGATTTTTCCCGATCCGATCTTTATGCAATGCATTAAGAGAAAAAAAAGAAAAAAAGCATTCAAGTTGTCCCTTAAGGTTATTTTTTTATTTAAATTGGATATTCTATCCAACATGGATATAGCTTCTTTCTTTCACAGCAGCATTGGATCAGTTCAGTTGTGCAGCATTGGATCAAAACAAAATAAAGCTTATCAGTACTCGTTAGCGTACTGCTACAATTAGACACCTGCTCACTTTGTTGCCAGATTTGAGAGAAATAAGCAACCAGGTCTATGAAGACAAGCCCCAAAGAAGCAACACATACATGATGTTGTGTAATTTGAAACCAAAACTAAGGCCTCAGGATGACTTTAAGACTTGAACATGGTCATTTTTGTTTTGTACCATTGAATACAAAATAAAATAAAAAAAATTCAAAAAAAAAAAATCTGATCCCTCATTTTTTTCTCCCGATTCCGATCTTTTGAAAATCACGTGATTGGCTCCGATCCCCGATCACGTGATCGGATCGGGACATCTCTAATTCTCAGCTGAAAAAAAAGTTTTTTACTAGCTTGTGCTGATTTACTATCATCCTGCCATCAGTGTGAGATAGGAAGCAATATGTTTTTCTCGACACATTCTTATCATGTGAAAGATACAGTATATCTCGTCATGCCACGATGATACTCGAGCAGACTCTTTATTTATCACAGTATTTATCTTGTGTGGTTGCTCAACGTCTGAAGTGGCACTAAAGATACACACATGCCTCCAAAGCAGCATCTGTGTTGCAGCTCTGAACAAAGCAGATGGGTTGAAGAGGTCACTTAACCCTGAACCTACATTTGGACATGCCTACTGCTAAGACAAATTGGTATGCAGACTTTTTGTTCAACAACATCCTCTTGAATTCCTGCACAATGCCTACAAAATACTAAGTCATATAAATCACTATCTGCTGCTACTTCTGCAGTCTAGCATGCAACTACTTTGCATGCTTCAAGAGGCCGAGTGTGTTATGGTTCTTGATGGTTTTATATTGGCAGGCAGCTCAAGTAGGTGCTGTTAAGCTCATTCACATGCCTCCCTGAGTCCTGTTCCAGCCAGTAACTATGTCCTGAGCATGGTGGGAAATAAATGGCCGTTCCCAAGTGCCTTTTCAATTCTGTCTGTGACTGCGACGTTGTTCCCCTCCAACAGCCACTTCAACAATCGTTCAGAGGTGTAATTCTACTCAATAAATTATATCAAGCAGGTGTAGAAGTGAAAGTGGAGGCGGTCTGGTTGCATTAGGCGACTTCCTGTAGACACAGAAGACTCCCATCTAATTCTGAAACCCTTCTGAGCAGGTGGCAGTGGATGTGTGATTGTTTGTGCAGCACTTAAATCAGCTTCTGAGGAAGAAGGAGACAGAGCCATGTGCTCTGCTAGCTTAATTCGTTTGGCTAACACCAAGTGCCTAATGCTAATAACACTGCTAATTAGCTTTGTGTAGTATGTGCCAACTTAATTCATTCGGTTTTAAAGTAGTCCTACTGGTGGCAAAACATTCAGGAGATTTGTCTTAATTTTCCAAAAGGATTTAGACACATACTTGATGCTTTTCTTCATCACATCAAGATATAAATAAATTGCAGGGAGCAGCATGAAAACCAGATTTGATGACACTTGAGGTCTTTGAAGGATTTCCTTCAGTTTACGTTTCTTTCCCAAGGAATTCATGTAGTGTTTTAGAAAGAGACTGAGAAGCTCTTTACTATCATCACGTGCCGTGTCTTTGTAAAATCGGCCGCTCAGACCTCGACATGTGGCCGGGACGTTCACAGTTAGCGGCGTAGCGCTCGCTCTCATCACCGTGTGACCTTGTTGTAGCCCACAAAGCCTCCACCTGCTCTCTGTCACACAAGCTAATGGATAAAAACACCCAGCAGATCCCACACTCTCTGTCAATAGAGATTCAAGCCCAGCTGTTGGCCACCCTGTTAACACGGGGAATGTACAAACAAAGGCAAGGGAATGCACACACCGATATTAACACAAACAGAGACAGACATGCACACAGTGGCACGCGGTGGAACTTCATGCTGCCGCCCCCCTGAGGTGTGTGATGAATGTTGTGCACATTTGGGATAAACTGCTGTTGCTGCTGTTTTGTCTGCTTCAGGGGGGCGGTGGACGAGGATACCGACACACTGCGGCGTTTGTGCTGAACAGACAATATAATGCAATATATTGCCATTAGCAGATATTGCACCGTAGGCAACATGACCTTCTAACCTTCAACACAAGCTGTCTGACTCCCAGTTGTCTGTTTACCTCGCTACGCGGCTGCAGGCTGTTCACCTCCTCACACACTGCACTTCATTACACTTAAACACCCAATTTAGAGTGTTATTCCAGCCTTATGCTCTTTAATAGACAGCCCCACGTTGATAGGACTGACATTCCATGTCATGTAAAGTCCAGTGTGGCCTTTGTGGTTGTTTCTTTTTGAAATGAAAATGACATTTAGAAGTTCCACCTAATGAACCTGGGGAGGACTTTGGGGACAGTGTGCTTCGATGTGCTCTCAGGTAAATAATGGCCCCATATGACAATTATATTGCTGATGGTTTAATTTCTTAATTTTGACCTTATGAAATGTTAGAAAATAGTCACCATTGCAATTTTCTATAGCCAAAGGTGACATCTTGAGATGACTTGTTTCGTCTAACCGCCTGTCAAAACTCAATTACAATTTGTCATGAAGGAAATACAAACGGATCAAATGAACCCAACTGAGAAGCTAGTAATAAAGACGTTTTGGGTTTTTTGATTGAAAGTTACAGACCCCTTAATAATTTATAAAAAAAGTATTTTAATTGTATTCCTTGTCTGTTGGTCGACAAATCAGTAATCAATAATTTAGTAATCATTTCAAGTGTGTGTACTTTTTATTGACCACATGTACATTTATATCATTTCTGGGCCAAACTATTTTTGGTTTATCCGTTAAGATTGTTTTGTGCTGAATAATAAGTGTCTATATTTAACAAATGATAAAAGGTTTACACAAGCAATAATTGTTTCCTATATGAAAGTAATGTCTGCTTTCTTTATACGATTGTAAACTGAGTAACTCGTGCTTTAAAGGTGTCAAGGTTCCAGATGTTGAATTGTGTTTTTTTTATAGAAAGAACAATTTGATTGTTAAAATAGTCATTAGTTGCAACCTTGCCTGTGTCCCTGCAAGCCCCCAGGATGCACAGTCCTTTATAGTTGACCCACATGGCTCCTCCACTTGGTTCCTCCACTTGGTATGCCATACCTTCCATAGGTTAGCTCAGCAGGGGGTGGGAGGCACGGCCGTTATGGCCTCTTTGAGCCTCGTGTGTGGGTGTGTGTGTGAACACTGAGACATTATCTAGGCAGTGTCATCTGAGGAATGCAAGCCTCACCCCGGCCTGACACACAAGACGGCCCCTCCGCTGTCACGGTAACAGGATCCAGGAACACCGACGCACGGCTGAACGAGGGGTCGGTGGCGTAGAAAGGCAAACCTGGAAAAGGTCAAAACTTCAAAAGGAAACGTTCTGGATCACGCCGTGGTGTGGGGCTGCTCACAATTGTATGAATGACTGATTTAATAACCACATATGTTTTACTAATTACAAACGGCTGAATTTGTTTCCATAGAAACATGTTATTAGCTTTAAAATGAAAAGTAGGCATTAGAATGTCCTTCTAGAAAGACCACACGTCCACAGTTCAAACAGAAATGATCCTTGGATCTCTTTAATCATGCTTATGCCCCCCTAATGAGCTTTTTTTCTGCATACCACGCCTCATGTTTGATTCCAACCTTGAAGCGGCCACAATAGAGTTCAGAGGGTGAAGGTAGGCAGCGAAAAGCTCCCCCCGCTGTGACAAGTGAGCAATTGTTGTAAAACTAGGTCGTCCTTGCTCCCAAGTCGCTGGGGATTAATTTGTGCGTTTCGTAGCTATTTTCTGAAACAGAATGATAACAAATCCCCCCCCCCCACGCGCAAAGTGCCGTGATTAGAGTGGCCATTCCTTCTCTCAATGCCAGGGATCAAGGTCGTGAGCATCTTAGACAGTGAGGGTGTAATGAGCCGAAAGATGCAGCTTGTTCCCTGAATGCAGCCTCTTGAAAACTGCAGTAGTCAATACTGCATTGCCCTGCATTGTTTTCAATGACGAGTCAAGACTTTTTGGAGTTTTCTGCACTTTATCAGCACTTTCCTGTTCCACTCAAATTGAGTTACACACCAGGAAAAGTTGATTTGTTCTCCAATACAAGAAACTGATGATACAAAGTGTATCATGCTCAGAGATTTTTTTATTTGAACCATCAGACGTCACAGCTCCGACAGAAGGAAGTATGACAACGTGCCACATTTCACAAATTGCCAGTGAGATGTTACTCAGTGTGAAAACTCATTCAGTTCTTTACAAGTCGCCCGGCTGTGCTGACAGAAGTACATATGCCTCACAGCAGGAGGCCCGATGGTTTCTCACTCTGCGTTCATCTCTCTGTCGGCTTTGTAAGACGAGCAATAGAGTTGGCATACAGAGTTTTGTTTTAAGTGGATCAGGAAATTGATAGTGAAAGAAGTTGATAATCTTATCATTACATGTCACTTGTTAGACACTTTTATCCAAAGCGAATTCCATACTCAATACTGTGGACAATCCCCACAGGAGCAATTTGGGGTGAAGTGTCTCAGGGACACAACGAGATGCTGACTGCAGTGGGGTTTGAACCTGTGCTCCCCTGATCCCAACACCAACGCACAACCCACTGCACCACACGCCTATCACAACTGTGTTTATGTTTATACCAATGGGTATTCTTACAATTCACAAATAATGTTAAACTACGATGTGGACATAAAGACTCATTAAGACAAATACAACTTGGGGAATTACATCACTTTACTATGCATCCTTTTAAATCAGGAAAAGACAACAGTCAAGATATTCAAATATCCAAAATCAAAGTGCTGTATTAATATTATCAAACACAATTTATAATGAGAATGAAACAATGTGTAGTGTGTTTTTATAAAGCATTTTGCATTGTGTTAAATGATGCTCATTAAAGAAACTGTCCACAGTAATCCCCCACCTTTAGTAATTGATACATAAAAGACTTGAAGGATACTGGATTTTTGAAGGTGAAAGTACAACAAGTTTTGCAGCTCGACCAGATAGAAACAAAATTATTGTGATCACTAGAGATGTCCCGATCCGATCACGTGATCGGGGATTGGAGCCGATCACGTGATTTACAAAAGATCTGAATCGGGAGAAAAAAATCGGGGATCGGGAATTATTATTATTATTTTTGTTTTTATAAAATTATTTTATTTTATTTAATGTTACAAAACAAAATGACCATGTTCACGTCTTAAAGTCATCCTGAGGCCTTAGTTTTGGTTTAAAATCACACAACATTATGTATGTGTTGCTTCTTTTGGGCTTGTTTTCAAAGACCTGGTTGCTTATTTCTCTCAAATCTGGCAACAGAGTGGGCAGGACGCAGTGTCTAATAGTAGCAGTAAGCTAACGAGAGGCTACGTTAAGCTGGTGACTCGGGAATCGGGACAAAGAAAATGTCAGGAGTTTGGAAGTATTATAACATTGAAAGTGAAGGCAGTGTAACAGCCAGATGCAATGTTTGCAAGGCGGAGACTTTTAAAAAGAAAGAGAAACTGCCCCAGAACAGTGAAAAGGGCAAAAAAATAACAGCCAAGATAGCTGAATTCATCGCGTTGGATGACCAGCCGTTATCTGTTACCTTTTTTTTTCTCTTAATGCATTGCATAAAGATCGGATCGGGAAAAATTGGTATCGGCAGATTGTCAAAATCAAATGATCGGAATCGGATCGGGAGCAAAAGAAGGTGATCGGGACATCCCTAGTGATCACACAATGGAAGGATTTCCTTGACAGTAGTCGAATAAGCGAGGGCTTGCTTGCACAAATGCAGACGCCTGGAGATGTGAGTGTTGTCGACAAAGGAGACACCATCATTGATTTCTTCCACCGGGGGACTGTCTGAGAGCAGCAGCCAGCGTGTGTCTGCTTTTATGGGGTTATAACACTTAATCGGTCATTCCTATACGGATATCAAAACATAACCTCAGTCCCTTGACACACATTAACAGATCCGCCTTCCTACTGTTGAGATACTGCTCTATATAATGATGCTATCCACTGTTTCTGTTTACGACGGCACACGTTGACATGTGGAATTTATTGTTGAATCAAACTAGATATAGGGATGTGTTGAAATAATTGGTATCTGATCATCAATGGGATACAGAGGATGCTTAGGTCACCAGAAATGTCCTTCCTCCCCCTCCCCACCTGAGACTCCTTTGTGTATTCTCCCACAGTGTGCCATTGTTTCTGAAAGGTTGCAGCCCCCTTTCTTTGATGTTTGTCTGCAGCGGCTGATGGATGCTAGCAGAGGTCTGCTATCTGCACTCAGCCAGAGACAGATGAATACATGGATTGACCATTTGTGGCTCAGTGAAAGCAAAAGCTTCCTATCTGAAATAGAAACACTGTGGTGTTAGGAGATAAGAAAAGCAGAGGCTCTTCTTTACCATAGTTTAGGGTGCATGATTTAAGCATTTGCAACCATTTTACATAGACTTATAAGCTGAATATATATACACATTTTTGTTGCTGTTGGTCGGACTAAACAAAACATTTAAAGACGTCACCATTCATATATTTTATAGACAAAATATTTGATGAAAAAGGAAATAATGACAATTGCAGCCCCGTCTTAGTGGCACAAACAAGGCATTTAGGTGTCTGAATCACCGATTTGCAGATAATGTCACATGTCAGAAATGATATATCAGATGTAATTCAGTTATTCTTTATTTGATTTAAATTTAGAGCTGCAGCAATCAGCTGATTAATCCATGCATTGCTTAACCCTTATGTTGTGTTCGGGTCTCCCGTGACCCATTTCAAGTTAAAATTATATAATAACTACGCTCTAGTTTTTTGTATCGGAACAAGGCTTCATGATATCCTCCACAACAGCTATATAAACACTACAAAACCGATTTTGACCATTTTAGCCAAGTCTGAAGGTCTCTAAAAAAAAAAAGTATATCCTTTGGTGTTCGGGTCGGGGGAGACCCAGCAGAATTGTTTTGGGTGACTCGAGGTCAAATTTGGCCCAATCAAGATTCATCTTTGACTTTAGACACCCTCCCCCTCCCCCTTCATTCACTGTAACAATACTTTAAAACTTCTTGGGGGGAGATTGTATTCTAATATTAGTCTATTATAGTCAGATAACGTAATGATCCACTGTCTTCACTATAGGAAATATAATGAGTGAATGTAATCACATGTTTTACTTCAATAGTGTTTGTAATGTTTTTTAGGGCCATAAAATAAAAACGTGATTGTACGGTTATAAATGCATTATAAGTTAGTTATGATGTAGTTAAAACGATATTGGATGATAGTCAATATTTTTGAGTGTTTTGGACTGAGATAAATCATGGGTCAAAATTGACCGGTAACAGCTTTCAAACACAAGACAAGGGTTAACTCAAAGATATCAGGCAGCTGATTTTATTATGAATCAATGTATACGTTCCAGCTTCTCTAACACTTCTATTTGCTGTTTCTCTTTGTCATATATGGGAATATATCAAGTATTTAAAGGTTAAGAACATAGGTCAGATAACAGCTAATTGAAAACATCGCATTGGCTTATTAGGAATTGTGATTGCAATGTTTTCCCATTAGCATCGTTGGTGCCATGCACAGTGTTGAACATATTGTAATTCTTAAAGAGACTCAATGTTCATTCATTTATTTTTGTATCATTTCGGCTCACTCATCTTTCCTTTTTCTCCGTGTGAAACTGAATATGTTTACACTGAAACCAGAGGCTCTTCTGTTTTCTCAAAAGTCTTAAAAAAAAACAATTGCAGGAAAACTTTACAACTTCCTTGACCTTTCTTTACCCACTGAACGCTTTGCCACTCAACAGACTGGCAGTGGGCCCAACACGGCTCCCTCCGGGGGGCCTAACATAATGGTTGGAAAAGGGAGTACGTCTGTTGTGTTTTCGTGCCCCGAACAGAAGAAGTCAGGGTCTGCTTTTTCATTTGTATACTGGAGAGGAAATGCCTTCACTTGTTTGGCTGCATTGCAGCTGGCTACCATCTGTGTCCTGAGTACACGTGTAAAGCGATGACATGTTTTGTTGCATCGAGGAAATAACCGGGGAAAGTTACAAAGACGGTTGACTGTATGTAAGTGGTATGCGAGGAATGTCTTTCACAGTTTTTGCACAAACAGCTTCAAGAGCCAGCATCTCGGTATGTTTTTCCATCAGGAGGGGGCCACCTGTGTTCCTGGAAGGATTAGTTTGGAGAAAGATGGAGGACGGATTAGATGGTGTTACTGGTTTAGCCTGGAGTTTGAGCTACCCCCCCCCCCCCCTAAAGCGAGCAGTGTTTTAAAAAATGAACAAGCTTTGTCTTTATTCAGCAGACACACACCAATGAGCACAATTTCAGCCTTCATCAGCATGTCCTAGTTTCAGCTCCCTGCTTCACTTCCTGTTTGTGTTCTATGGGGAAGCTGTTGGTACCTCGCTCTCAGCGAAAGATATGAATGAACATGGAGGCAGTGCAGTGATGTTGAAAGCATTGACCCTCTGCTTTTGATCTCTCTACTAGGATGGAAAAACATGACCATCAGCTGTGAGATGATGCGAGTTGATGTCCATATAAGGACTTGTTTTTTTAAGTGGCTTGAAATAAGACTATTTGTAAAGAATATTGCTTTTATTTGACTTTTTTATGGTTATTTAACTTTGTTTTTTGAAGGGGCAGGTAAAATAAGATGCTCTTCTCCCTGCTCCTTTCCACCATACACTATTAAAAAAAACAGTATAAGTGTACATTTTTATTTAAAAATAATTGTCATGTATGGAATAAACTAATGAAACAAAAATAAATTCCATTAAAAAAAAAAAAAAAGCTGAAAACTTCAGTTAAATTGTGACGATTTTGTTGTTATTTGAAAATCCGTTCCATGTCCTAAAACAGTCCTGTGTTCTCTCTGTGTACTTTGTGGTGATTGTGTTTGGCTCCGTCTTTAAAGAGGCCAGAAAGAGAAAAAGAAAGAAAATGAGACGGGAACATGCTTGGCCCCGGGAGTGGAAAAGATGGGGTCCTTTGCATTCTTTCCATACAGTCAATCTGAAATATTTGAGACTGTAGCCACAATTGATGGTTTCGCATACTTTTCTCCCTGTGAGGCAGCTTTTGAGTGGCGCTGTTTTATTCACAGTGATGTCAGTGTGGAAAGGGAAAAAAGAAACCTGCAACACTGCCATCTAGTGGCGACTTTCTGTCTGCATTGTTATTATGCCTGCTTCTATGTAGGGTAGGTAAGAATGGAGAAAGCCGCTCGAGTGCGCTAGAATTTGAAAGTACACAGCCGAAAACAAATCTGCCCCTTCCTTCAGACTTCCTTGACCACATGACCAATGAGGGCACGAGATAAGTTTGTGCATGAGATGGAAGGCTGACAGGCAGGTAGGCCATCCCATGGAATATAATAAAAAGTGTTTCTGGAGTGAATTACCTACCCTCCCTTTAAGGAGGGAATTTCTTTCTTCTAGTGAAAGTTGATCTGGATTTCAAAAAGCAATCACTTTGTATCACACTGTATACTTTACTTCATGTATAGGTGTTGTTTTTTTTATAGTTGCATATTAGGCTCTAGGTTAGATTTAGGGAGAGTGAGTTTACTTTTATTATCGTGATCTATGACTTCCTTAAGATACAAATAAATTACCATTTTGACAGAGTTTGTAGCAGCCAAAAAAAGCTTGTAAATGAGGCTCTCCACTGTTAAATTAATTGTGAATACGCTTCCCAATTGTATTCCTCACTAATTAATCAATATAATTTAAAATATATATAAAAATAACAAAAATCATAATAATGGACACAAAATCCCAATTGGATGCCTTTTTTAAATTGCTTGGTTTCACTTTTGCTTTAAAATATGACTAAATAATAAATATCAACATAGTCGCCAGTTGATTATCTGTCTATAAAGTAAGTGTAATCCAAATGCTTCACCTCTACCCCTGCATACAGTTAATAAACTGTACTATAAACCTGAAACACCAGCTTGATAATTGAGTAATTGCTCACTTACCTATAGTTTGCATATACTTTTGAACCTTTTGTAAATTGATTTGTCCTTTTTAATTGCCACTTGCAGTTGAGCAGGAATGTGTCTCATTGTGCTGAGCCATTTATCCAAAATGAACCCAGTAAACCCAGGCTGCAGTTCTGGTCTCCCAGCAGGTGGCAGTATGAGTCTGAACATCTCCTCTGCTCCTGTTTCTGACCACAGACACTGAACATAAGGATCTGGTTAGTGAGAATATCGCTGTGATGTAACGGTCCATAACGGTCCAGGCGGCCCTGAGGACCCTTTCTCTCTGTGTACGCTCCATAAAGGCCAAAC